>NC_048569.1:18182390-18207390 GCF_013265735.2 Oncorhynchus mykiss | reverse complement strand
CACCATTGATAGCATCTTGACTGGTTGCAACACCACTTGGTATGGCAACTACAGAGGGTAGTGCGTACTGCTCAGTACATCACTGGGCTAAGCTCCCTGCCATCCAAGACATCTATACCAGTTGATGTCAGAGGAAGGCCCTAAACATTTTCAAAGTCTCCAGCCACCCAAGTCATAGACTGTTCTCTCTACAACAGCACAGCAAGAGGTACCAATATAGAAGTCTGGAACCAACAGAACAGCTCCTACCCCCTGAACAGCTCCTACCCCCAAATCATTAGAATGCTAAATAGTTAGTCCAGGTAGCTATTGGTAAACTATTTAACTATCTGCATTGACCCTTTTTTACACTCTTTTGACTCATCACATCATTGCTGCCACTGTTTATTATCTACCCTGTTACCTAGTCACTGTATCCCTTCTTATATCTACATATTTACCTCAATTACCTTGTTTTTTTTTATTTTATTTTATTTCACCTTTATTTAACCAGGAAGGCTAGTTGAGAACAAGTTCTCATTTGCAACTGCGACCTGGCCAAGATAAGGCATAGCAGTGTGAACAGACAACACAGAGTTACACATGGAGTAAATAATTAACAAGTCAATAACACAGTAGAAAAAAGGGGAGTCTATATATACATTGTGTGCAAAAGGCATGAGAAGGTAGGCAAATAATTACAATTATGCAGATTAACACTGGAGTGATAAATGATCAGATGGTTATGTACAGGTAGAGATATTGGTGTGCAAAAGAGCAGAAAAATAAAAATAAATAAATAAAAACAGTATGGGGATGAGGTAGGTGAAAGTGGGTGGGCTATTTACCAATAGACTATGTACAGCTGCAGCGATCGGTTAGCTGCTCAGATAGCAGATGTTTGAAGTTGGTGAGGGAGATAAAAGTCTCCAACTTCAGCGATTTTTGCAATTTGTTCCAGTCACAGGCAGCAGAGAACTGGAACGAAAGGCGGCCAAATGAGGTGTTGGCTTTAGGGATGATCAGTGAGATACACCTGCTGGAGCACGTGCTACGGATGGGTGTTGCCATCGTAACCAGTGAACTGAGATAAGGCGGAGCTTTACCTAGCATGGACTTGTAGATGACCTGGAGCCAGTGGGTCTGGCGACGAATATGTAGCGAGGGCCAGCCGACTAGAGCATACAAGTCGCAGTGGTGGGTGGTATAAGGTGCTTTAGTGACAAAACGGATGGCACTGTGATAAACTGCATCCAGTTTGCTGAGTAGAGTGTTGGAAGCAATTTTGTAGATGACATCGCCGAAGTCGAGGATCGGTAGGATAGTCAGTTTTACTAGGGTAAGTTTGGCGGCGTGAGTGAAGGAGGCTTTGTTGCGGAATAGAAAGCCGACTCTTGATTTGATTTTCGATTGGAGATGTTTGATATGGGTCTGGAAGGAGAGTTTAGAGTCTAGCCAGACACCTAGGTACTTATAGATGTCCACATATTCAAGGTCGGAACCATCCAGGGTGGTGATGCTGGTCAGGCGTGCGGGTGCAGGCAGCGAACGGTTGAAAAGCATGCATTTGGTTTTACTAGCGTTTAAGAGCAGTTGGAGGCCACGGAAGGAGTGCTGTATGGCATTGAAGCTCGTTTGGAGGTTAGATAGCACAGTGTCCAAGGACGGGCCGGAAGTATATAGAATGGTGTCGTCTGCGTAGAGGTGGATCAGGGAATCGCCCGCAGCATGAGAAACATCATTGATATATACAGAGAAAAGAGTCGGCCCGAGAATTGAACCCTGTGGCACCCCCATAGAGACTGCCAGAGGACCGGACAGCATGCCCTCCGATTTGACACACTGAACTCTGTCTGCAAAGTAATTGGTGAACCAGGCAAGGCAGTCATCCGAAAAACCGAGGCTACTGAGTCTGCCGATAAGAATACGGTGATTGACAGAGTCGAAAGCCTTGGCAAGGTCTATGAAGACGGCTGCACAGTACTGTCTTTTATCGATGGCGGTTATGATATCGTTTAGTACCTTGAGCGTGGCTGAGGTACACCCGTGACCGGCTCGGAAACCAGATTGCACAGCGGAGAAGGTACGGTGGGATTCAAGATGGTCAGTGACCTGTTTGTTGACTTGGCTTTCGAAGACCTTAGATAGGCAGGGCAGGATGGATATAGGTCTGTAACAGTTTGGGTCCAGGGTGTCGCCCCCTTTGAAGAGGGGGATGACTGCGGCAGCTTTCCAATCCTTGGGGATCTCAGACGATATGAAAGAGAGGTTGAACAGGCTGGTAATAGGGGTTGCGACAATGGCGGCGGATAGTTTCAGGAATAGAGGGTCCAGATTGTCCAGCCCAGCTGATTTGTACGGGTCCAGGTTTTGCAGCTCTTTCAGGACATCTGCTATCTGGATTTGGGTAAAGGAGAACCTGGAGAGGCTTGGGCGAGTAGCTGCGGGGGGGGGGGGGGCTGTTGTCCGAGGTTGGAGTAGCCAGGCGGAAGGCATGGCCAGCCGTTGAGAAATGCTTGTTGAAGTTTTCGATAATCATGGATTTATCGGTGGTGACCATGTTACCTAGTCTCAGTGCAGTGGGCAGCTGGGAGGAGGTGCTCTTGTTCTCCATGGACTTCACAGTGTCCCAGAACTTTTTGGAGTTGGAGCTACAGGATGCAAACTTCTGCCTGAAGAAGTTGGCTTTAGCTTTCCTGACTGACTGTGTGTATTGGTTCCTGACTTCCCTGAACAGTTGCATATCGCGGGGACTATTCGATGTTAGCGCAGTCCGCCACAGGATGTTTTTGTGCTGGTCGAGGGCAGTCAGGTCTGGAGTGAACCAGGGGCTATATCTGTTCTTAGTTCTGCATTTTTTTGAACGGAGCATGCTTATCTAAAATGGTGAGGAAGTTACTTTTAAAGAAAGACCAGGCATCCTCAACTGACGGGATGAGGTCAATGTCCTTCCAGGATACCCGGGCCAGGTCGATTAGAAAGGCCTGCTCACAGAAGTGTTTTAGGGAGCGTTTGACAGTGATGAGGGGTGGTCGTTTGACTGCGGCTCCGTAGCGGATACAGGCAATGAGGCAGTGATCGCTGAGATCCTGGTTGTAGACAGCGGAGGTGTATTTGGAGGGCCAGTTGGTCAGGATGACGTCAATGAGGGTGCCCTTGTTTACAGAGTTAGGGTTGTACCTGGTGGGTTCCTTGATGATTTGAGTGAGATTGAGGGCATCTAGCTTAGATTGTAGGACTGCCGGGGTGTTAAGCATATCCCAGTTTAGGTCACCTAACAGAACAAACTCTGAAGCTAGATGGGGGGCGATCAATTCACAAATGGTGTCCAGGGCACAGCTGGGAGCTGAGGGGGGTCGGTAGCAGGCGGCAACAGTGAGAGACTTATTTCTGGAGAGAGTAATTTTCTAAATTAGTAGTTCGAACTGTTTGGGTATGGACCTGGAGAGTATGACATTACTTTGCAGGCTATCTCTGCAGTAGACTGCAACTCCTCCCCCTTTGGCAGTTCTATCTTGACGGAAGATGTTATAGTTGGGTATGGAAATCTCAGAATTTTTGGTGGCCTTCCTGAGCCAGGATTCAGACACGGCAAGGACATCAGGGTTAGCAGAGTGTGCTAGAGCAGTGAGTAAGACACACTTAGGGAGGAGGCTTCTGATGTTGACATGCATGAAACCAAGGCTTTTTCGATCACAGAAGTCAACAAATGAGGGTGCCTGGGGACATGCAGGGCCTGGGTTTACCTCCACATCACCCGCGGAACAGAGAAGGAGTAGTATGAGGGTGCGGCTGAAGGCTATCAAAACTGGTCGCCTAGGGCGTTGGGGACAGAGAATAAGAGGAGCAGGTTTCTGGGCATGGTAGAATATATTCAGGGCATAATGCGCAAACAGGGGTATGGTGGGGTGCGGGTACAGCGGAGGTAAGCCCAGGCACTGGGTGATGATGAGAGAGGTTGTATCTCTGGACATGCTGGTTGTAATGGGTGAGGTCACCGCATGTGTGGGGGGTGGGACAAAGGAGGTATCAGGGGTATAAAGAGTGGAACTAGGGGCTCCATTGTAAACTAAAACAATGATAACTAACCTGCACAACAGTATACAAGGCATATTGACATTTGAGAGAGACATACAGCAAGGCATACAGTAATCACAGGTGTTGAATTGGGAGAGCTAGCTAAAACAGTAGGTGAGACAACAACAGCTAATCAGCTAGCACAACAACAGCAGGTAGAATGGCGATTGATTAGGCAGAGAGGGTCGGATTAACTACACACAGAGCCTAAGTGCGGCTGGGGCCGACAGATAAAACATAAACAAGCAGAATGGATTACCGTGAATTAATGGACAGTCCAGCATGCATCAGCTATGTAGCCAAGTGATCAGTGTACCCCTGCACGTCGACTCAGTACTGGTACCCCATGTATATAGCCAAGTTAGCGTTACTCATTGTGTATTAATTCCTCTTGTTATTATTTATCAATAATTTATATATTTTTCTCTCTGCATTGTTGGGAAGGGCCCATAAGTAAGCATTTCATTGTTAGTCTACACCTTTTGTTTACGAAGCATGTGATGAATAAAAGTTGGTTTTATTTGTGTTTGCATTGCAAATGCCAAGCGAATAAGCATTTTACGAGCATTATGCAACGTTGCGATGAGAATCTCAATTCAAACATATCAGCTCTCCCTTTCCTCCCTCCATCCCTCCATCCCTCTGCCTCTCCACCACTCAGAGGGTGATTTAGCTGCCTGTCACCAACAGAAGGTGGGATGTGATTTCTAATGGGATAGTAAATTGCAGAGTGCCAGCGAAAGGACATAAACTCATTGCATTTAAATGAGGTGCCATTTGTCATTGTTTCAGGCTGCTACAGTAGCTACACCATTTAACAGCAGGAGGAGGAGGAGAAGGTCTGTACAGTGGCTATGACATGTGACTATACAGTACAAGGGTGATTATGCCACACTAAGTGGTTGCATGACCAAATGAATATATACTGAACAAAAATATAAATGCAACATGTAAAGTGTTGGTCCAATGCTTCATGAGCTGAAATGAAAAATCCCCTAAATGTTTCATACGCATAAAATGTGTTTCTCTCATATTTTGTGCACAATTTGTTTACTTCCCTTTTAGTGAGAAATTCTTGTTTGCCAAGATAATCCATCCACCTAAGAGGTGTAGCATATCAAGAAGCTGATTAAACAGCATATTCATTACACAGGTGCACCTTGTGCTAGGAACAATAAAAGGCCACTCTAATATTTGCATTTTGTCACACAACACAATGCCACAGATGTCTGATGTTTTGAGGGAGTGTGCAATGACTGCAAGAATTTCCACCAGAGTTTTTGCCAGAGAATTGAATGTTAATTTCTCTACCATAAGCAGCCTCCAACATCGTTTTTGAGAAATTGGCAATACTTACAAACGGCCTCACAACCGCAGACCACGTGTAACCACGCCCGCCCAGGACCTCCACACCCGGCTTCTTCCCCTGCGGGATCTTCTGAGACCAGTCACCCGGACAGCTGATGAAACTGAAGAGTATTTATGTCTATATTAAATCTCTTTTGTGGGGAAAAGCTCCCCAGTCGGTGGGCCTGGCTCCCTCCCATGCCCACCCATGCCTGCGCACCGACCCAGTCATGTAAAATCCATTGATTAGAGCCTAATACATTTTTTTCAAGTGACTCATTTCCTTATATGAACAGTAACTCAGTAAAATCGTTGAAAGTGTTGCATGTTGCATGTAGATTTTTTTCAGTATAGCTTGATGAGGAAAATCTACTTGCATAGCATATGGTTATGCTCTAATATCTACACTAGTGTTCCCAGACCTGTTATAGTCCCATACCCCTTCATGCAGCTCATGGGAAATGACAAAGAACTCTTATATGACCAAGGCACAAATAATAATATAAAAAGAATCAGTAATTTTGCTCTTTATTTAATCATCTTACATATAAAACCTTATTTGTTAATCAAAAAATTTGAATAACTCACCACAGATGAATGAGAAGGGTGTGCTTGAAAGGATGCACATAACTCTGCAATGTTGTATTGGAGAGTATCAGTCTTAAATAATTTCCCACACACCGTCTGTGCCTGCTAGTGAGAGCCTAGAATCCACTCTCACATAGGTATGTGGTTGCAAAGGACATCAATGTCTTAACAGTTGTGCACTCATTCTCAGAGAGTCGGTTTATGTTTGTTTGGGAGATGCCTGTAGACACAGCAGGAGTTGCGGGACGGTTTTAAAATGGTCTTTTGTCTAGCATCTCGCAAACACACTGTCAAGAGCGTCTCTGACTCTAGTTGCCGACTTGAGCGACTGCGAGCTGGGGTAGTTTGTTTCACAACTAAGGCTCTTGTCCTGTGCCGAAATAGGGCCTAGTTAGCTGTTTTAGAGACTGGTGAATGTGCTGCTAAAAAGGCAAATCCAGGAGATAAATCCGGAGAACTCATGCGAACATAACTAGCAAACCACTGTTCATTGGCAAAGAGGCGCGATTAGAACGCAGTCAGATCAATAATATAAGCCTTCTGAGCTTTGATCAACACTGGGAGCCGTGTTTAGATGTTGACCCATAATTTATCTTATTTATTGTGCACAAAATATTTTTTTTGCGTAAAAAAATAATAATAAAAATTAGAAAAAAATACTAAGGTTCGGACCTTGGTGTCCTCATCTGTAGTTAAAGCCATGAGTAGCATACTACTTAGAATGAAGTAGAGTAGGTATTCCCAAACGCAATGCAGTTGGGGATATGCCAAATAAAAATGTGATTCACATAAAAAAATATATAAAAATTATGTTTTATTTATTTATAAAAAATAAAAAAGATTCACATTTTCAAACAGTTAATTTATATTTTCCAACGGGGCTATACATTTGGGTGAGGTGTTTTTCTCGCCTAAAATACATTTAAACCATCTAGTGTTCAGCAAAATAACAACACAATGTCAAATACAGGTAGCCTAGTAAAATAATTACCATTATTAACGTTACTCTCTCGCAGGAATTCCACTAACGGTCCATATGTAGCCAAACGTAGCTGCTGTTCATGTTGGTATCTGTACTGATGGTGCAAAAGCCATGACAGGGAGACATAGTGGAGTGGTAACGCACACAAGCAGTTGCTCCTGACCCCACTTTGGTACAATGCAGCATCCACCGAGAGGCTCTTGCTACCAAGGGAATGGCTGACTGCTTGAAAGACGTTTTGGACACTACAGTGAAAATGGTTAACTTTGTTCAAGAAAGGCCCAGGAAATCTTGTGTATTTTCTGCACTATGCAATGTAAAGCCATGTAAAGCTTTTACAACATACAGTGCACAAGGGGCAAAGTACAGTTATCAAGGGGCAAAGTACAGTTATCAAGGGGCAAAGTACAGTTATCAAGGGGCAAAGTACAGTTATCAAGGGGCAAAGTATTGACACGTTTTTTTAAAATTGAGAGACAAGCTTAAAGTTGTCTTTACTGACCATCATTTGCACTTGTCTGACCACTTTCATGATGACGAGTTTCTCACACGTTGGGAGATGGTTTTTCTCGACTGAATTATCTGAATCTAGGATTACAGGAACTCTCTGCAACTATATTCAATGTGCGGGACAACATTGAGGCTATGATTAAGAAGTTGGAGCTCTTTGTCTGTATCAACAAGAACAACACACGGGTCTTTCCATCATTGTATGATTTTTTGTGTGCAAATTAACTCAAGCTTATGGACGACGTCAAACATGATATAGCAAAGCACCTGAGTGAGTTAGTTGCGCAATTACGCAGGTACTTTCCCGAAACAGATGACACAAACAACTGGATTCGTTATCCCTTTCATGAACTGCCTCCAGTCCACTTACCGATATCTGAACAAGAACCTCATCGAAATTGCAACAAGTGGTTCTGTGAAAATGTAATTTAATCAGAAGCCACTACCATATTTCTGGATTGGGCTGCACTCACAGTATCCAGCCTTGGCAAATCACACTGTTAAAAATACAGGTTAAAGGTTCAACGATGATTGGGGCAGAGAGCTGCAGTAAGATGGGGTCAAGTGAATCAGCCCCTATGGATTTTTTTACAACAATCTTTAGCAAGGCACTTATTACATCGTAGACATAATATGGTTGAAATGAAAATAAAAGTATATATGTCTGTTAGAGCATCATTCTCAACAATCTGTTCTGAGGTGACTAATGAACTCCCTCTTCCAGAGACTATCCTTTGATAGTTTGCGTTTGATTTTGCTTGATTTTGCTTTTCTAACCAGAGATAGACATCTATTTCTACAATGTCTGAAGGACTGCCAATCAGACATAGAATCAGTCAGCCTTAGCCCAGCTACATTTCTTTCCTGTAATTTCTCAGTCAATGAATGCGTGAACCAAGGATTCAATTTTCCTTTTACCCTTACCCTTTTGTAAGCAACAAAGAAAAACAGGGAAATAAAACCATTTAAGGCTTGATCCGAGTCAGTGATACAACCCCCCAGTCACTCAACCCCAGTTCAGACCAAAAATACATTCTCATTAAAATCCCTATAATTTCTCTTTTTAATAATGCATCAGTGAGATTATGGTAATTTAACATATCTTATGCAGTCAATGGGACAATGGTCACTGAACTCATTAGCAAACATCCCATTGGCTGTAAACTTATGAGGGGAATTTTTTAGAATAATACCTAATAGAGTAGATTTTACAGGGAGTTGGGGTGAGTTGGTTAGGTTATCAACTGAGTTAGATTTAGCTCTGTACAAATATATTTCAGTCCATCAGACACTGGCATCAACCAATCCAATCTTGACACCAAGATTGAACTCTTTGGCATGAATGCCAAGCATCACGTCTAGAGGAAACCTTGCACCATCCCTACGGTGAAGCTTGGTGGTGGCAGAATCATGCTGTGTGTATGTTTTTCCAGCGGCAGGGACTGGGAGACTAGTCAGGATCGAGGCAAAGATGAACGGAGCAAAGTACAGCGCGATCCTTAATGAAATCCTGCTCCAGAGCTCTCAGGACCTCAGACTGAGGGCAAAGGTTCACCTTTGAATAGGACAACGACCCTAAGTACACAGCCAAGACAATGCAAGACTAGCTTGGAAAGACAGTACCGTGCAGTATCGAAGAGCCCTTACTGCTGCTCGATCATCCTATTTTTCCAACTTAATTCCAACTCAATCCGAAATTCCTTTTTGATACTGTCGTAAAGCTAATTAAAAAGCAGCATTCCCCAAGTGAGGATGGCTTTCACTTCAGCAGTAATAAATTCATGAACTTCTTTCAGGAAAAGATCATGATTATTAGAAAGCAAATTACGGACTCCCCTTTAAATCTGCGTATTCCTTCAAAGCTCAGTTGTCCTGAGTCTGCACAACTCTGCCAGGACCTAGGATCAAGAGAGACACTCAAGTGTTTTAGTACTATATCTCTTGACACAATGATGAAAATAATCATGGCCTCTAAACCTTCAAGCTGCATACTGGACCCTATTCCAACTAAACTACTGAAAGAGCTGCTTCCTGTGCTTGGCCCTCCTATGTAGAACATAATAAATGGCTCTCTATCCACCGGATGTGTACCAAACTCACTAAAAGTGGCAGTAATAAAGCCTCTCTTGAAAAAGCCAAACCTTGACCCAGAAAATAAAAAAAACTATCGGCGTATATCGAATTTTCCATTCCTCTCAAAAAATTTAGAAAAGACTGTTGCGCAGCAACTAACTGCCTTCCTGAAGACAAACAATGTATACGAAATGCTTCAGTCTGGTTTTAGACCCCATCATAGCACTGAGACTGCACTCGTGAAGGTGGTAAATTACCTTTTAATGGCATCAGACCGAGGCTCTGCATCTGTCCTCGTGCTCCTAGACCTTAGTGCTGCTTTTGATAGTGCTTACCATCGATCACCACATTTCTACTTTTAAACTCGGACAAAACAGAGATGCTTGTTCTAGGTCCCAAGAAACAAAGAGATCTTCTGTTGAATCTGACAATTAATCTTAATGGTTGTACAGTCGTCTCAAATAAAACTGTGAAGGACCTCGGCGTTACTCTGGACCCTGATCTCTCTTTTGAAGAACATATCAAGACTGTTTCAAGGACAGCTTTTTTCCATCTATGTAACATTGCAAAAATCAGAAACTTTCTGTCCAAAAAATGATGCAGAAAAATTAATCCATGCTTTTGTCACTTCTAGGTTAGACTACTGCAATGCTCTACTTTCCGGCTACCCGGATAAAGCACTAAATTAACTTCAGTTAGTGCTAAATACGGCTGCTAGAATCATGACTAGAACCAAAAAATTTGATCATATTACTCCAGTGCTAGCCTCCCTACACTGGCTTCCTGTCAAGGCAAGGGCTGATTTCAAGGTTTTACTGCTAACCTACAAAGCATTACATGGGCTTGCTCCTACCTATCTCTCTGATTTGGTCCTGCCGTACATACCTACATGTACGCTACGGTCACAAGACGCAGGCCTCCTAATTGTCCCTAGAATTTCTAAGCAAACAGCTGGAGGCAGTGCTTTCTCCTATAGAGCTCCATTTTTATGGAATGGTCTGCCTACCCATGTGAGAAACACAAACTCTGTCTCAACCTTTAAGTCTTTACTGAAGACTCATCTCTTCAGTGGGTCATATGATTGAGTGTAGTCTGGCCCAGGAGTGTGAAGGTGAATGGAAAGGCTCTGGAGCAACGAACCGCCCTTGCTGTCTCTGCCTGGCCGGTTCCCCTCTTTCCACTGGGATTCTCTGCCTCTAACCCTATAACAGGGGCTGAGTCACTGGCTTAATGGGGCTCTTTCATACCGTCCCTAGGAGGGGTGCGTCACTTGAGTGGGTTGAGTCACTGATGTGATCTTCCTGTCTGGGTTGTGCCGTGGCAGAGATCTTTGTGGGCTATACTCGTCCTTGTCTCAGGATGGTAAGTTGGTGGTTGAAGATATCCCTCTAGTGGTGTGGGGGCTGTGCTTTGGCAAAGTGGGTGGGGTTAAATCCTTCCTGTTTGGCCCTGTCCGGGGGTGTCATCGGATGGGTCCACAGTGTCTCCTGACCCCTCCTGTCTCAGCCTCCAATATTTATGCTGCAGTAGTTTATGTGTCGGGGGGCTAGGGTCAGTTTGTTATATCTGGAGTACTTCTCCTGTCCTATTCGGTGTCCTGTGTGAATTTAGGTATGCTCTCTCTAATTCTCTCTTTCTCTCTCTCTTTCTTTCTCTCTCTCGGACTACCGGGCATGATGACTCCTTGCTGTCCCCAGTCCACCTGGCCGTGCTGCTGCTCCAGTTTCAACTGTTCTGCCTGTGATTATTATTATTATTTGACCATGCTGGTCATTTATGAACATTTGAACATCTTGGCCATGTTCTGTTATAATCTCCACCCGGCACAGTCAGAAGAGGACTGGCCACCCCACATAGCCTGGTTCCTCTCTAAGTTTCTTCCTAGGCTTTGGCCTTTCTAGGGAGTTTTTCCTACCCACCGTGCCTCTACACCTGCATTGCTTGCTGTTTGGGGTTTTAGGCTGGGTTTCTGTACAGCACTTTGAGATATCAGCTGATGTACGAAGGACTATATAAATACATTTGATTTGATTTTGCAAGAGTGGCTTCAGGACAAGTCTTTGAATGTCCTTGAGTGGCCCAGTGAGAGCCAGGACTTAAATCTGACTGAACATCTCTGGAGAGACCTGAAAATAGCTGTGCAGAAACGTTCCCCATCCAACCTGACAGAGCTTGAGAGGATCAGCAGAGAAGAATGGGAGAAACTCCCCAAATACAGGTGTGCCAAGCTTGTAACGTCATACCCAATAATACTTGAGGCTGTAATCGCTACCAAACGTGCTTCAACAAAGTACTGAGTAAAGGGTCTGACTACTTATGTAAATGTGATTTTTCAATTTTTTTAAATGTATAAATCAGCAAACATTTCTAAAAACCTGTTTTTGCTTTGTAATTCTGGGGTATTGTGTGTAGATTGATGAGGGAAAAAAATGATTTAATACATTTTATAATAAGGCTGTCTCATTGGTTTTGAGATACTGTCACTGCCCTGGCCATAGAGAGGCTTTTATTCTCTATTTTGGTTAGGCCAGGGTTTGACTAGGTTGAGCATTCTAGTTTCTTTATTTCCATGTTTTCTATTTCTTTGTTTTTGGCCGGGTGTGGTTCTCAATCAGAGGCAGCTGTCTATCGTTGTCTCTGATTGAGAATCATACTTAGGTAGCCTTTTTCCCACCTGGGTTTGTGGGTAGTTGTTTTCTGTATAGTTTTAGTTACCTTACAGAACTGTTCATTTCTCACTTTGTTATTTTTGTTCTCGTGTTCAGATTTAAATAAATATCATGAACACGTACCACGCTGCGCTTTGGTCCACTCCTTCTTCATCAGACGAGCGTTACCGATACAGTACACTCTCAGAAAAGAGGGTTCCAAAAGGGTCCTTCAGCTGTCCCTGTGAGAGAATCCACTAAAGAACCCCTTTGGGTTCCATGTACAACCCACTGTGAAAAGGGTTTACATTGAACCAAAAAAGGTTCTACCTTTTTCTGAGATTGTAAAGTAAAGCTGGGAATATTTGAGCATGCTCAAATATGTGCTCAAGTAATTAGAATGTAGACACACTTGTTTTTTAGAATTCTGTTAGACTTGCTACTCTATTGTAGTCATAATGCATGCCACAGAAGGCTAATAAGAAATGCTTTACATTAAAATGTATGTTTGTTTTTTATTATTTTGTTTGCATTTTGATAAATTTAATGTGGGCCTATAGGGATAATAGACCATGTGGAGATGTTCATATGGAAACATATCTCCTTTTTTTTATCCTAAATTATTGTTTGATTAGATTAGTATAGGGGACCCCAGTACAGGGGACCCCAGATGGGGCCCCAAACCCAAGTTTCAGAACCACTGTACTAACCTCTCTCTCTGCTTGCTTCCTCTCTCTCTCTGTCTCCTCTGCTTCCTCTTGCAGGCATTGCAGCCTGCCTCAGCCTCACCATTGAGCACCACATCCCTATTTGTCTTACTCTCTGTAAAGCAAAGTTGTTATGAGAACTTAGAGTATTTTTTGCTCCTGCTGAGGTAGGCTCTGTTTTATGTTAGCTTTTTACTTCATCCTTTTAGCTGGCTAAGTAATACTATCCAGAGTCCTTCAACTTGACTGCAATAGAAGTCTCTGACAGCAGCTATAGCCACCTGACTGATTGACGTATCTATAAGCGACTATTTAACATGACAATTGCTACGGGTCTTATCCCTAAGATTTGGAAAGCGGCACATGTCCTCCCCCTACATAAAGGATCCTTATGATTAATAATTACATAATTACCACCCAATCTCCAAGTTCTCTTGCCTAGCCAAGGGACTGGAATCCCTAACCATCTCCCATCTAATAAGTTGTTTTACTTGTCACACTATTGTAAATATGCACCAGTCTTATTTTTGGTCTGGACATAACACTGTTTCAGCCACCATGCTTGTTTTAGATGATGTGTTCAATTGCATAGATCATTAAAAAAACATTGTGCTGCCCTATTTAAAGACCTTTCCAAGGCATTCAACACAGTTCACCTTTCGCTACTCATTCAAAAACTGTCTTTGATGGGCCTGGACAATAAGTCTTGCAAATGGTTTAAAAGCTATCTGACAGACAGGCTGCAATGTGTGCTTTCTGATGGTGTCAAGTCCAGTTTCCTCAATATTATGAAAGATGTACCGCAGGGATCGGTATTGGAACCTGTTCTCTTGACTATTTATAGAAGTAATATTGGTCTATGTATTAGATCCTGTAATATTCATCTGCATGCAGATGGTACTGTTATGTATGCCATTGCACTGACTGTTGACCAAGGAATGTTAGAGCTGCAGTCTGATTTTTTAAAACTTCTACTTAATGCAGGCAAGACTAAATATATGTTGTTTTCTAATTCACAGGAAAATGTCTCAGATGGGCTACATACAGTATTTAGTCTCTCTCATCGAGCAGGTTCATGCCTAGACATATCTGGGCGTTTGGACTGATGAAGAGTTTATGTTTAAAAAAATACTGATGAGCTAGTTAAAAAGCTACAATATAAAGTAGGCTTCTTTTTTAGAAAAAGATCTTGCCTTTCCATGAACTGCACAAAGAAGATTGTGCAGTCAACTTTCCTGCCAGTTGTTGACTATGGTATCACCATTTACCAGACTGCAGCAGCCACTATTCTTAAATCACTGGATGCCGTCTACCTTAGAACCTCTTTATTACAGGTGACAGTCTTAATACTCATCACTGCAACCTGTATCAGAAGTTTGGCTGGACCTCACTAAAATCCTGTAGATCACTTCATTACTTCCTTCTTTTTTACAAAGCTCTGCTCCACAAGCTTCCAACATACCCCACTTCCCTGTTGAAATGAAACATGATACCAAACCCGTTCGCAGGGTTGGTTAACTCTTGAGGTCCCGCTTGTCTCCACAAAGTTTGGTAAGTCCGCCTTTAGTTTTAACGCACCACAGTTACCTTACAAAACAAATTACACCGGGATTCCCTGGTGCCGATAGGGCATTCTAAAAGTCAAATAAGTAAGTTAAGTAAGTTAAATAAGTTCACTGCAGTGTGCAATCGTTTCAAAGGACTATTATAACTTGTTGTAATAACCTTATGTCATGTGTTTATATCTGTCTTGTAGTTTCTCTTTATCTTTCGTTGTTTGTTGAAGGAATTTTTGTCCTCAG
The DNA here is from genome assembly GCF_013265735.2 of Oncorhynchus mykiss. NCBI lineage: Eukaryota > Metazoa > Chordata > Actinopteri > Salmoniformes > Salmonidae > Oncorhynchus > Oncorhynchus mykiss. Next base: position 18,192,677 of record NC_048569.1, on the reverse strand, counting down.
GGCACCATTGCAAATGAGACATTGGTCTCAAATAGGCTCACCTGATTAAATTAAAGTAAATACAATTGTGCTGTCAGGAACAAGACTGAGCTTTGTCTGATTTCCCTATGGTCCTATGTGTTTTTAAGTGTTTTCTTGATACCGGTATATTAATACTAATAAAGGTATCACTTTGTGTGGAAAGTCCCCTATAGATGGTTTACTTTAGATGTTCAGCTAAGTTATCTGAAAACTCTTCAACTAACTATCCACTAGCCCTAGCACTAAACCTAACTCCAACCCTAACACTCAGCCTAACTCCAACCCTAGCACTAAACCTAACTCCAACCCTAACACTAAACCTAACTCCAACCCTAGCACTGACCCTAACTCCAACCCTAACACTGACCCTAACTCCAACCCTAGCACTAAACCTAACTCCAACCCTAACACTAAACCTAACTCCAACCCTAACACTAAACCTAACTCCAACCCTAACACTGACCCTAACTCCAACCCTAACACTGACCCTAACTCCAACCCTAACACTGACCCTAACTCCAACCCTAACACTGACCCTAACTCCAACCCTAACACTGACCCTAACTCCAACCCTAACACTGACCCTAACTCCAACCCTAACACTGACCCTAACTCCAACCCTAACACTGACCCTAACACTGACCCTAGCTCCAACCCTAGCACTAAACCTAACTCCAACCCTAACACTGACCCTAACTCCAACCCTAGCACTGACCTTAACTCCAACCCTAACACTGACCCTAACTCCAACCCTAACACTGACCCTAACTCCAACCCTAACACTGACCCTAACTCCAACCCTAACACTGACCCTAACTCCAACCCTAACACTGACCCTAACTCCAACCCTAACACTGACCCTAACTCCAACCCTAACACTGACCCTAACTCCAACCCTAACACTGACCCTAACTCCAACCCTAACACTGACCCTAACTCCAACCCTAACACTGACCCTAACTCCAACCCTAACACTGACCCTAGCTCCAACCCTAGCACTAAACCTAACTCCAATCCTAACACTGACCCTAACTCCAACCCTAACACTGACCCTAACTCCAACCCTAACACTGACCCTAGCTCCAACACCAACACTAACCTTACTCCAACTAACCACCCCAACAATAACCCTAGATGTAACCCTAACCTTCCCCAGTGATTACAGCCCCTAAACAGCCCCTGAACGCTATTATCCCTTCCTGTGTGTACTGAGGCAGATGGAGGTGTGTGTGTGTGTGTGTGTGTGTGTCTAGAATTAGATGGAGGTGTGTGGACTGACCTTGTTTTCAGCCAGAGAGTGGGCTACCATCAAGGAGGGCCAGCACTGAGACACAACTTGCAAGCTGTTGATTGATACCACCGGGGATGCTGTTGACTGATACCGCCTGGGATGCTTTTGACTGATTCCACCTGGGATGCTGTTGACTGATACCACCTGGGATGCTGTTGACTTATACCACCTGGGATGCTGTTGACTTATACCACCTGGGATGCTGTTGACTGATACCACCTGGGATGCTGTTGACTGATACCGCCTGGGATGCTTTTGACTGATTCCACCTGGGATGCTGTTGACTGATACCACCTGGGATGCTGTTGACTTATACCACCTGGGATGCTGTTGACTTATACCACCTGGGATGCTGTTGACTGATACCACCTGGGATGCTGTTGACTGATACCGCCTGGGATGCTTTTGACTGATTCCACCTGGGATGCTGTTGACTGATACCACCTGGGATGCTGTTGACTTATACCACCTGGGATGTTGTTGACTGATACCCCCTGGGATGCTGTTGACTGATACTGCCTGGGATGCTGTTGACTGATACCACCTGGGATGCTGTTGACTGATACCACCTGGGATGTGGTTGACTGATACTGCCTGGGATGCTGTTGACTGATACCACCTGGGATGCTTTTGACTGATTCCACCTGGGATGCTGTTGACTGATACCACCTGAGATGCTGTTGACTTATACCACCTGGGATGTTGTTGACTGATACCCCCTGGGATGCTGTTGACTGATACTGCCTGGGATGCTGTTGACTGATACCACCTGGGATGCTGTTGACTGATACCACCTGGGATGCTGTTGACTGATACCCCCTGGGATGCTGTTGACTGATACCCCCTGGGATGTTGTTGACTGATACCACCTGGGATGCTGTTGACTGATACCACCTGGGATGCTGTTGGTGGACACCCAACCCTGCTAATAGCGAGAAAACCAAGGGGGAAGAGCACTGAAACTTGAATACATGTACTCAATCACACACAAACCTGTTCATGCATATGTAACAGTACAAATTTAGACCGTCCCCTCGCCCATACCCGGGCGCGAACTAGGGACCTTCTGCACACATCAACAGTCACCCTCGAAGCATCGTTACCCATCGCGCCACAAAAGCCGCGGCCCTTGCAGAGCAAGGGGAACTACTACTTCAAGGTCTCAGAGCAAGTGACGTCACTGATTGAAACGCTATTTAGCGCCCACGCTAACTAAGCTAGCCGTTTCACATCTGTTACACTCACCCCCCTTTTGACCTTCCTCCTCTTTTTCCGCAGCAACCAGTAATCCGGGTCAACAGCATCAATGTAACAGTACAAATTTAGACCGTCCCCTCGCCCATACCCGGGCGCGAACTAGGGACCTTCTGCACACATCAACAGTCACCCTCGAAGCATCGTTACCCATCGCTCCACAAAAGCCGCGGCCCTTGCAGAGCAAGGGGAACTACTACTTCAAGGTCTCAGAGCAAGTGACGTCACTGATTGAAACGCTATTTAGCGCCCACGCTAACTAAGCTAGCCGTTTCACATCTGTTACACATACACACACGCACACACATACACACACCCCAGCCCACTGTAATTTAGGGGGGACAAAGCTTCAAAATGAGGGCTCTTTAGAGAGGCAGGTGGGTGAGTCAGTCTAATGAGTGTGTCTATTGTGGAGAATGACCCCTCTGTCACGGATTAGGATCACAGTGAAGAGCACATAGATCTTCCCCAACCCCACTTCCCTCACTCATACACACCAGAGGAGGCTGGTGTGCGGAGATATCAAGGGACAGGCTCTTCATAATGGCTGGAATGGAATTGATAGAATGATATCAAACACATCAAACACACGGTTTCCATATGTTTGAGACTGTTCCATTTATTCCATTCCAGCAATTACAATGAGCCCGTCCTCCGACATCACCTCCCAAAGGCCACCACAGGCATACACACCTCATCACAGCCTCACAGGCAGGCATGTCACACACACACACCCATCACCCACACCCCACACACTCTGTGCTGACAGATAGTATTTTTGTTCTGCCTGCATCAACAGATCACCCTGGAACCCCTCTCATCTCAGCTCACACACACCAACCCTCCAATTAAAAGACCCTTTCAAAGGGAACCCCACTGTGCTGACACTCACAGGCGCGCGTTTGGATGAAAGCATGCTCGCACACACACACACACACACACACTCTCTCTCTCTATGATCCTGCCATCCCCTTTGTGATCTATTTTTAACAAGATGACTTTGAGGCAGTCGATGCTCCAATGTTCATTTACACCACACACACCAACTCCCCTTCTGCCGCTGTCCATGGGCAGGAATACTGTGTTGCAATGTACACTCTCTCTTGGTCCATCTCTCTCTTTCTCGCTCTTTCTCACTTCAACACACACGCACACACTGGTGCTGTGGGACCATTGGCACACAGAGAGAAGAGTGGGTTATGACAAGGCTGGTGACAGGTGAGGGACAGCGAGTTCTGCTCCAAGGGGAGAACTACAGAAACGCCATGTCATCAGAGAAGATGCTCCATTCGCGGACAGCGAACTGTCACTTTGTCCCTGGTCAACTAGTAAAAGAGGACGCTTATTCTTCCCCTAGTATCAAACCGATGCTGTATGGCTGAGTATCCTAGCATGTATTTCTATCCATCTATATGACTGCATGCAAGCTGCTTGTTACACTGACTGCTATCTCTGGTGGTGCTGAGGGCTTAAAAACACACATACTTCGAGAGTGATGTTTTAACTACTGTAGGGTTGCAAAAACTTTAAATAAATTCCCTGTTTTTCCAGAATTCCTGGTTGGAGGATTCGAGATTTCCTACTTATTCCCTCCTGATTCTGGGACTCATCCAACCGGGATTTCGGGAAAACAAGGGAATTTATTGAAAGTTCCCAGAATTTTGCAACCCTAGCTTAAACACAGCCTATCTATCTATTGCCTGAAATAGACGTCCCTGTAACGGTATTCTTCTGTTGAAGGAGAGGCGGACCAAAACGCAGCGTGGTTATTGTGATACATCGTTAATAAAGATGAAAATAGAACAATATACAAAAAAAAAACAAGAAAACGTGAAAAACCGAAAACAGCCCTATCTGGTGTAACAAACACAAAGACAGGAACAATCACCCACAAAACCCAACACAAAACAGGCTACCTAAATATGGCTCCCAATCAGAGACAATGACTACCACCTGCCTCTGATTGAGAACCATATTAGGCCCAAACACAGAAACAGACAAACAAGACATCCAACATAGAATGCCCACTCAGATCACACCCTGACCAAACAAAACATAGAACATACAAAGCAAACTATGGTCAGGGTGTGACAGTCCCGTGTGGGGACTGTAGAAGTATCATTATATTTCTATAGGGTACACACATACCCCAACCCCATGAATACTGAGGCTGATGCTTTTGAATTCCCCTGTGGACTGGCATACAGAGAACAGATAGCCCCGCTCTCTCTGAGCTCCATAATGTCAATCATTGGTTCAGTGCCTGCAACGTAAGGCACCGTTAAGGCTGAGAGTGATGTGACAGACAGGCTGGTGCTGAGAGAGATCACAGCTCTGACTGGCTGGGGTGGTGGTGATGATGAGAGAGATCACAGCTCTGACTGGCTGGGGTGATGGTGATGATGGGAGAGATCACAGCTCTGACTGGCTGGGCTGGTGCTGATGATGGGAGAGATCACAGCTCTGACTGGCTGGGGTGGTGTTGATGATGGGAGAGATCACAGCTCTGACTGGCTGGGGGAGTAGTGATGATGGGAGAGATTACAGCTCTGACTGGCTGGGGTGGTGGTGATGATGGGAGAGATCACAGCTCTGACTGGCTGGGGGAGTAGTGATGATGGGAGAGATTACAGCTCTGACTGGCTGGGGTGGTGGTGATGATGGGAGAGATCACAGCTCTGACTGGCTGGGGTGGTGCTGATGCTGAGGCTCCAGAGGATCAGAAAGACTTAGAGCCTGGGCACCTCACAGGTGGAGAAAAAGGGGAGGGAGGTGGATAGCGGGAGGGAGAGACAAGGATAGACAAAAGGGGAGAGACCAGGATATGTGGCTGTCCCCATAGGAGAACCCTTTTTGGTTCCAGGTAGAACTTTTTGGGATTCCATGTAGAACCCTTTGTGGAAAATCTTCTATATGGAACCCAAAATGGTTCTACCTGGAATGAAAAGGGGTTCTTCAAAGGGTTCTCCTATGGGGGCAGCCAAATAACCCTTTTTGGTTCTAGATGGCACCTTATTTTTTACAAGTGTAGTGAGACAGGAGGATAAAGAGGCGGGGGGTGTTTACAGGTTAATGTCAGCCGGAAGAAAGGAGGATAAAGATGCTGGGGGTGTTTACAGGTTAATGTCAGCCGGGAGAAAGGAGGATAAAGATGCTGGGGGTGTTTACAGGTTAATGTCAGCCGTGAGAAAGGAGGATAAAGATGCTGGGGGTGTTTACAGGTTAATGTCAGCCGGGAGAAAGGAGGATAAAGATGCTGGGGGTGTTTACAGGTTAATGTCAGCCGGGAGAAAGGAGGATAAAGATGCTGGGGGTGTTTACAGGTTAATGTCAGCCGGGAGAAAGGAGGATAAAGATGCTGGGGGTGTTTACAGGTTAATGTCAGCCGGGAGAAAGGAGGATAAAGATGCTGGGGGTGTTTACAGGTTAATGTCAGTCGGGAGAAAGGAGGATAAAGAGACTGGGGGTGTTTACAGGTTAATGTCAGCCGGGAGAAAGGAGGATAAAGAGGTTGGGGGTGTTTACAGGTTCATGTCAGTAGGGAGATAGGAGGATAAAGATGCTGGCGGTGTTTACAGGTTAATGTCAGTCGGGAGATAGGAGGATAAAGAGACTGGGGGTGTTTAAAGGTTAATGTCAGTCGGGATAAAGGAGGATAAAGATGCTGGGGGTGTTTACAGGTTCATGTCAGTAGGGAGAAAGGTGGATAAAGATGCTGGGGGTGCTTACAGGTTCTTGTCAGTCGGGAGAAAGAAGGATAAAGAGGCTGGGGGAGTTTACAGGTTTAATGTCAGTAGGGAGATAGGAGGATACCGAGGCTGGGGGTGTTTACAGGTTTAATGTCAGTAGGGAGATAGGAGCATACAGAAGCTGGGGGTGTTTACAGGTTTAATGTCAGTAGGGAGATAGGAGGATACAGAGGCTGGGGGTGTTTACAGGTTTTATGTCAGTAGGGAGATAGGAGGATACAGAGGCTGGGGGAGTTTACAGGTTTAATGTCAGTAGAGAGATAGGAGGATACAGAGGCTGGGGGTGTTTACACGTTTAATCACAGTAGGGAGATAGGAGGATACAGAGGCTGGGGGTGTTTACAGGTTTAATCTCAGTAGAGAGTTAGGAGGATACAGAGGCTGGGGGTGTTTACAGGTTTTATGTCAGTAGGGAGATAGGAGGATACAGAGGCTGGGGGTGTTTACACGTTTAATCACAGTAGGGAGATAGGAGGATACAGAGGCTGAGGGTGTTTACAGGTTTAATCTCAGTAGAGAGTTAGGAGGATACAGAGGCTGGGGGTGTTTACAGGTACATGTCAGTAATGTCACATCAAACCAAACCCAGGGTACATCCTCTGTCTGTGGGATTATCCATTCACCTCAAAGACATCTTGTCAATTTAATCACTAAGAGGTATTAACAAACCCTTCAGCTATTCAAAAAGAGAAACATTTTCTCTGTTATTGTCTTTTGAAGGTTGATCTTTCTGTCAGAGAGCAGCAAGTGGGAACACGCTTTGTTTGTGCTCAAGTCTTCGGCTTTCACATGTGTAGATTAGCAGGCAACACAACATGTAACTCAGCACAGCCAGGGACACCCTTCTAACCCTTCACATGACAAAATTACACTCAGTGGGGGAAGCTTTGGCGTATCATGTTTCCCTCTTTAGAACTAATCCTGGTTGACAGCGTCTAAATGAATCCATCTGTCATGCATGTAAACCTTAAATGTTGTGATGACGTCCAGTATGGGACCTTACCACAACGTTGAGAGTTGGATGGGTCATCTGATATGAAAGAGTGGGGAGTTGGAGGGAACTGTGTGTGTGTGTGTGTGTGTGTGTGTGTGTGTGTGTGTGTGTGAAAGGGGGATCCCACAGAGATCTGTTGGGATCTGTAGCAGTATTTTGAATGACATGCCGTAGCTTTGAGGCTTCTGTCCATTTTGACATCAAAAGCCACCAAACCTGAGTGTGATTACAGTGTATTTATGGATAAACATCGCGGCATGCACTCAAAATTTGTGTGTGTTTAAAGGGTGTCAAAGGTCAAGATGAGAAGGGGCCTCCTGAGTGGCGCAGCGGTCTAAGACAATGCATCGCAGTGCTAGAGGCGTCACCGTAGACCTGGGCTCGATTCCAGGCTGTGTCGCAGCTGACAGGGAACGTTTGGAGGGTTTGCACGGCCGGAAAGTCCCTGTTCCATCACGCTCTAGTGACTCCTTGTGGTGGGACGGGCGCATGCACGCTGACCTCGGTTGCCGGTTGTAGGGTGCTTCCTCCGAAAACATTTGTCCGGCTGGCTTCCAGGTGAAGCAAGAAGTGCAGCTTGGAAGGGTTGTGTTTCGGAGGACACATGGCTCTTGGCCTTCACCTCTCCCCTCTTCATTATTATTCTACAATGTAGAAAATAGTAAAAAATTAAGAAAAACCCTTCAATGAGTAGGTGTGTCCAAACTTTTGAATGGTAAAGTATACAATCACAATAAGCACCTGTCATGAATATAAACTGATGAATGTTTCTTTGAAATTACATAAATGTGATTAGGTACAACACATAAAACAACATTCTATTTCTACTCCTTCATTAGGAAGTTACTCCTCTAGCCACAACAACTGCATAAAGGGTAATGCTTCTGTAAATCTAAGCAATGGCAAATATCCCGCTCAAATTCCCAATCTTCAGACTTCACTACTCTGACCATTCCTCATCTAACCCTGGCACGCTACGCCACCCCAGCCCTAACGCCAGAGGAAAACTAGTTTGTGGAAGTCTTAAAACAAAATGTAAAAAAGAAACAAGTAGTTAGACCTAAAGTAACTTTGTCCCCTTGAAGCTCGTATTGGTGCCAAACAGACTAGACTGTAGATATACTGAGGCTAGTCAGTCACAATATATCAGCTGGAGAGGAATCCAATATGCTGTGCTGTATAGTGTTGGTTTCTCTCATAAAAGCCCTCCTTGCCCGGATGTGTTTTAATAGTTGTTATTTATATTTGGGATGGACAGGTTTATTCCATACGCCCACAGAAATCATTACATTTTCCCAACGGGGAGGGCCTAAGCACTCTCCACGCTCCACACACACACTCCTCTCCACGTTCCTCTGCGGAAAATGACTCGGCAGTGTTATTATTTCCTGTCTTTATCGTTCATCTCCAATCCTGTGTAGCTGTAACCTTTTGAAGAGTCTGTAAAACACAGTGATGACGAGGCAAGGAGTTGCCATACTTGCTGTACCAGAGTTACTCTCTGTATGTAACACTGTGCGCTGAGAGTCAGGAAGTAAGTTCAGGGAGTGAGTGTTTTAATAAAATAAACAGAACATAATAGAAAACAAGACACACTAACTACACAGACATGAAACTGAAACAGAAACAACGATGCCTGGGGAAGGAACCATTACACTGTAACTTAATGATAAAACACAGAGAGGACGAGGCAAGGAGAGACCATACTTACTGTACCAGAGTTACTCAGGATCATAGAGAGAGTATGTGTGTGTGTGTGTGTGTGTGTGTGTGTGTGTGTGTGTGTGTGTGTGTGTGTGTGTGTGTGTGTGTGTGTGTGTGTGTGTCCAATTGAGGGTGCATTAATATTCAGACCTGCGTGTTGCTCTAGTGAACACACACACACACACATACACACTCATTATTGTTACAAAGAAGCTCATGTCAGTGCACACACACACTTACAGCGCTCCAACATCTGTTCCCGTTTCACTGCCTTTGTCAGCTCCTGCCAGGTTTCCTTGGTAACACCCGGATATGAGTCCCTTTGTGAGAGTTCTGAAGAGTCACACTAACTTGGTTTCCATCCAATTGGCAACAGATTTTCATGCAAATATTCAAACATTTGCATAAAGAAAATGTGTACATTTTCCCTCCAGTGGTGTTTCCACCAAACTGACTTCAGTGTGTGATGACATAATGCACACAAAATGTACTCTTTCCCTTAAGTGTTCATGTCCCGAATAAAATACTAAAGTTCAATGTGTTTCCATGGCATTTTCAACTCTACTGATAGTTTTGTCACAAAAACTGCTGAGTTAAATAGAAAATGTGCCTACTGTAGTCTTGGCACATGAGCTCAAACCAACAGCTCGCAGACACAGTGCTGCTAGGCTGTGCTGGTACAGTAGGCGCTAGTCTACATGATTTGATTATTATGGATAAAGGCAGTCAAGCATCGATCATCATGTCACCAGAATAAGACCCTCTATATTTATTGGAAAGGAGCATCAAGATCATCGCCGTGCACTTTCACCACCCTGTGAAGTTCATCATAACTTATTTCATCTGTAGCCTAATAAACTGCATGCTTTCCCGAGTCGTAGTGGAAGGACCACACACCATATCATTGTTTACTTCGATATGATGGTTATTATATCAGTATTTATTATTATTACAAATTATCTGTTGGCATTTATAAAATTGTACCGAAATGTCTTGTTTCCATCACAGCTGTTGCGATATTTTTTTAATACTGTATGACTTATCGCATGAAAACTGTTGATGGAAACGTGTTGACAGAAACACAGGAAGATTTTTATTTTCTTGCTACTACCTTTTTATGCTCCAGCTCCAACATACTGATACAGTACAAAACTCCTTTCACACCAAAGCACTGATAGTGCAGAGACGAATCTCAGTTTGAGTGGCAGAGCTGGCTATGGGGAAATAAGAACAATGGAAACAGTAGAAACACTAGAGGAGCTACCTGGAGAACA
>NC_048569.1:18114890-18179890 GCF_013265735.2 Oncorhynchus mykiss | reverse complement strand
TGACTACCCAACTCCTACTACAATGTGATGCATATAAATTCATACCAGGCTGACTACCCAACTCCTACTACAATGTGATGCATATAAATTCATACCAGGCTGACTACCCAACTCCTACTACAATGTGATGCATAAAACCAGTTGGCGGTCGGTGTCGTTTAAGATAAGGGAGGACGCACATTTTTTCTATGGGCATGGCCTTATTTCTATTACAGCATACTGGATGACTGTCATTCATATTCCACTCACCCAGCTCAATGTAACATTGAAAGCTTTAGGCTAATACACATTATACTGAAATGTTCCCTATACCATCATGAGGTTGCCACAACCTAGCCTATGAAGTTTAAAACATACACTATACAGTGCCTTGCGAAAGTATTCGGCCCCCTTGAATTTTGCGACCTTTTGCCGCATTTCAGGCTTCAAATATAAAGATATAAAACTGTTTTTTTTTTTTGAAGAATCAACAACAAGTGGGACACAATCATGAAGTGGAACAACATTTATTGGATATTTCAAACTTTTTTAACAAATCAAAAACTGAAAAATTGGGTGTGCAAAATTATTCAGCCCCCTTAAGTTAATACTTTGTAGCGCCACCTTTTGCTGCGATTACAGCTGTAAGTCGCTTGGGGTATGTCTCTATCAGTTTTGCACATCGAGAGACTGAATTTTTTTCCCATTCCTCCTTGCAAAACAGCTCGAGCTCAGTGAGGTTGGATGGAGTGCATTTGTGAACAGCAGTTTTCAGTTCTTTCCACAGATTCTCGATTGGATTCAGGTCTGGACTTTGACTTGGCCATTCTAACACCTGGATATGTTTATTTTTGAACCATTCCATTGTAGATTTTGCTTTATGTTTTGGATCATTGTCTTGTTGGAAGACAAATCTCCGTCCCAGTCTCAGGTCTTTTGCAGACTCCATCAGGTTTTCTTCCAGAATGGTCCGGTATTTGGCTCCATCCATCTTCCCATCAATTTTAACCATCTTCCCTGTCCCTGCTTAAAAAAAGCAGGCCCAAACCATGATGCTGCCACCACCATGTTTGACAGTGGGGATGGTGTGTTCAGGGTGATGAGCTGTGTTGCTTTTACGCCAAACATAACGTTTTGCATTGTTGCCAAAAAGTTCAATTTTGCTTTCATCTGACCAGAGCACCTTCTTCCACATGTTTGGTGTGTCTCCCAGGTGGCTTGTGGCAAACTTTAAACTACACTTTTTATGGATATCTTTAAGAAATGGCTTTCTTCTTGCCACTCTTCCATAAAGGCCAGATTTGTGCAATATACGACTGATTGTTGTCCTATGGACAGAGTCTCCCACCTCAGCTGTAGATCTCTGCAGTTCATCCAGAGTGATCATGGGCCTCTTGGCTGCATCTCTGATCAGTCTTCTCCTTGTATGAGCTGAAAGTTTAGAGGGACGGCCAGGTCTTGGTAGATTTGCAGTGGTCTGATACTCCTTCCATTTCAATATTTTTGCTTGCACATTGCTCCTTGGGATGTTTAAAGCTTGGGAAATCTTTTTGTATCCAAATCCGGCTTTAAACTTCTTCACAACAGTATCTCGGACCTGCCTGGTGTGTTCCTTGTTCTTCATGATGCTCTCTGCGCTTTTGACGGACCTCTGAGACTATCACAGTGCAGGTGCATTTATACGGAGACTTGATTACACACAGGTGGATTGTATTTATCATCATTAGTCATTTAGGTCAACATTGGATCATTCAGAGATCCTCACTGAACTTCTGGAGAGAGTTTGCTGCACTGAAAGTAAAGGGGCTGAATAATTTTGCACGCCCAATTTTTCAGTTTTTGATTTGTTAAAAAAGTTTGAAATATCCAATAAATGTCGTTCCACTTCACTTCCACTTCCCACTTGTTGTTGATTCTTCACAAAAAAATACAGTTTTATATCTTTATGTTTGAAGCCTGAAATGTGGCAAAAGGTCGCAAAGTTCAAGGGGGCCGAATACTTTCGCAAGGCACTGTATATACTGAAGTATGTGGACACTCCTTCAAATTAGTGGATTCGGCTATTTCAGCCACACCTGCTGCTGACAAATGTATAAAATCGAGCACACAGCCATGCAATCTCCATAGACAAACATTGGCCGTAGAATGGCCTTAATGGAGAGCTCAGTGACATTCAATGTAGCACCATCCTAGCACCGTCATAGGATGCCACCTTCCCAACAAATCAGTTCCAACAAATTTCTGCCATGCTAGAGCTGCCCCAGTCAACTGTAAGTCCTGTTATTGTGAAGTGGAAACATCAACGGCTCAGCCACGAAGTCGTAGGCCACACATGCTCACAGAATGGGACCACAGAGTGCTGAAGTGCATAAAAATCATCTGTCCTCGGTTGCAAAACTCACTACCGAGTTACAAACTGCCTCTGGAAGCAACGTCAGCACAATAATTGTTTGTTGGGAGCTTTATGAAATGGGTTTCCATGGCTGAGCATCAGCACACAAGCCTAAGATCATCATGCGCAATGCCAAGCATCGGCTGGAGTGGTGTAAAGCTCGCAGCCATTGAACTCTGGAGCAGTGGAAATGCGTTCTCTGCAGTGATGACTCACGCTTCACCATCTGGCAGTTATACAGACGAATCTGGGTTTGGCGGATGCCAGGAGAACGCTACCTGCCCCAATGCATAGTGCCAACTGTAAAGTTGGGTGGAGGAGGAATAATGGGCTGGGGCTGTTTTTCGTGGTTCCGGCTAGGCCCCTTAGTTTCAGTGAAGGGAAATCTTAACGCTACAGCATGCAATGACATTCTAGACGATTCTGTGCTTCCAACTTTGTGACAACAGTTTGGGGAAGGCCCTTTCCTGTTTCAGCATGACAATACCCCGTGCACAAAGCAAGGTCCATATAGAAATGGTTTGTCGAGATTGGTGTGGAAGAACTTGACTGGCCTGTACAGAGCCCTGACCTCAACCCCATCAAACACCTTTGGGATGAATTGGAACAACAACTGCGAGCCAGGTTTAATCATTCAACATCAGTGCCTGACCTCACTAATGCTCGTGGATGAATGGAAAAAAGTCTCTGCAGCATTGTTCCAACATCTAGTGGAAAGCCTTCCCAGAAGAGTGGAGGCTGTTATAGCAGCAAAGGGGGGACCAACTCCATATTAATGCCCATGATTTTGGAATGAGATGTTCAATAAGCAGATGTCCACATACTTTTGGTCATGTAGCGTAGGTGTACAGGTCGAGAGAAAGATTTGAGTAATCAAGGTGACAGAAAGTGACACATTTAATACCGCACGCTTTTGCCTGCATCTAGCTGATCTAGGGTGTAATCATTAGTCCAACAGTTGCAAACAAATTCAGGTATTTTTATCCATGTTTCATTCCGTTTGCTTACATAATCGGAGGAATGAATACACGCATCCCTGATCACACATAAACACAGTTCACTTTCATAGCAGCCACATACAAACAGCATGATTACTTTACTTGTTGTATTCCTTCTCACATCTACGCACTCTCCTCCTCTCACCTTTTCCTTTCACTTGTGGACTGCAGTGCACAACACACCAGCTGTCTGTGACCAGGCAAAAAAAAAATCCAAGCCAAACCTTCATATTATAACCACTAACTGCTACACACAGCTTACATCATTGTCACCATAGTATCTAATGTAATCAATACGGCTACGAGAACTAACGCGTTACTAAACTCGGGAGAATCACGCAGTACAGTGTACAGCAAGCAGTTTAGCAGTTACACCAGTGGGCCCCAGTGGCAATAAATTAATAAAACCAAAAGTTTACGTTGACTTGGAAGAATTCCAGTTTTGGATAGTCATAGCCAGCTAACTAACATAGCATCCCTCCCTGTTTGAGCTGGGTGTTTGAGTAGGCTAAACTAGCTAGCTGCATTCGCTAGCTAAGTAAGTGAAAGTGAAAAAATTACAACGAGAAATATAGCTCTCTCTCTTGCTTCTCCTTCATTTTTGAAGAAATTAATTTGTTAAAAACTGGTCAGCTATTGTCTTTCTCGTTGAGTCAACTACTCACCACAATTTATGCACTGCTGTGCTAGCTAGCTGTAGCTTATGCTTTCAGCACTAGATTCATTCTCTGATCCTTTGATTGGGTAGACAACATGTCAGTTCATGCTGCAAGAGCTTTGATAGATTGGAGGACATTCTCCGGAAGTTGTCATTATTACTGTGTAAGTCTATAAGTTTTGTATTGGTGTAATTCCTCTCCCCTGTAACTATTCCCCAGGTTGTAGCTGTAAATGAGAACGTGTTCTCAGTCAAACTACCTGGTAAAATAAGTGTAAAATAATCAAATACAAAAATAATAAAACAATGTACCCAGAGGAGGATGGAAACGAGCTGTCCTATGGCTACTCCATGGTGTTACCCTACTGTGCTGTTGAGGCTACTGTAGACCTATATAGAAAAACAGTGTGTTTTAATCAACTATTTGGTGACGTGAATAGATTTACTATATTTTTTTATATAAAGGATTACGTTTTCAATGTTTCACTATTTTTATTGTTATTAAATTCACTGAGGAGGATGGTCCTCCCCTTCCTCCTCTATGGAACCTCCACTGATATAAACTGATACCAGGCTGACTATCCAGCTACTATTACTACACATGCATTAGTAAGGTAACTTTACATAAGACAAAATCTTAAAGTAACTGAACACACACTGGAATAAATCATGTGCTATGAAATATGTGCCTTGGAAGGAATATTTAAACATTAAACATTTTAAAACGATGTAAAAAAAAATGTATCATGCAGAAGAGATGTGGCCATATTTGGTATGCTTCACATGTACAGTGCACTGTCCCTGATTGGATACTTAAAACCATTTTTAAAAGCAAAGGTCATTGAAAGTATAGAAATGTTCTGTCCTATGGTTTTTGACCACTATATGCGTTTGGCCCTAATAAAATATGTACTTTATATAGGCAGGGTAGTGCAGTGTCCTATATTGTATTGATATATTGCTACAGTCACAACATCATTCCTAAAACCACAATACCTTTACACTCTTTCAAAACAATAAAAAGTCCTTCGGGTAAAAACAAATGATGCTGTCCGGGCGTAGCCAGAGCCAGACAGTCTGAGAAACCAAGGGACCAAATCCCTTCTGATCATGGTGCTTCACCTCATCCTTCATGACTAATGTGTTTGCAGAATCCCGCTCACCTTCTAAATAGAGCTTGTCTGATGAATGGGCGAGCAGCTGTTTATTTCCTGGCCAGACAATCAGCCACAGAGCAACTGGACAGATTCAGCCTGATTCTACAGTGATGCCAGCCCCTCTCTGCTCTCTCTCTTTCCCCCTGCGGTAACAAAGAGAAGACTCTCCTCAGTATTTCATTCTGGGAGAGCCTAATAAATAGTCCTGGAGAGATTGGGCTTAGAGGACAAGGGAGAAAACGAGAGGTAGACTGAAGCAGGGATACAGAGAGGCAGGGATACAGAGAGATACAGGGGTGAGGAGAGAGGGGGAAGGCAGGCAGCAGGGTTGGTCAGGGTAACTGTCATTGGAGGGCCTCAGGCCCGATGGCAGCCCTGGAGTTGAACTCTCAACAGAGACACACACACACACACACACACACACACACACACACACACACACACAGTGGATGAAGTTACACACACACACACTGCACATATGGACACATAAACATGTAGCACTATAAAAGTGTCTCTCATTGACAACACTTGGCGACACATATGGAGGGTACCTGACACAGACGTGGCGGGCAGAGAGACAAAGCATGAGAGATTTCTGTATGTGCCAGTCCTGTTACTTCTTTAAACCTTGTTGATATACAATAGGCCTAGATATTTACTGTCCAATCTTGGATTCGGAGCCTTCATATATTCATGTTAAATCTGTGATTCTAATTATGTCCAAGGGGGAAAAAACGGTGTTTGTTGTTTGTAGTAACTCCTTTGTTGTTGTAATATCCCAAACGGACGTAGCAGTTTCACCATTAAGGATTCCAGCTTTAAGTCCTGGTTTTGACTCAGGGGGTTCAGCCTCAGAGGTACACAATGTTCTCCTCTCCCACGTCCTCCCCATCCCCACGCTCCGTCTCCAGGGGAACCAATAAGGACAGGTCCAGTTGGGGATCTCCATGTGGGGGTACACCCTGATATTGTCCAGCCGCTGTTGCCATCAATGACCACGTCTCCCTCACTTTGCGGTGTGTGTTTATATCTGTATGGGTATAAATGCATGACGTTTATATGCATCAATATTAAAACATAGATGTTCATAATCACAGTAAACTAAACCAACAAACAGGATAAACTCTCTCTCACAGACATGAACAATCACCATTTTAAATGAAACACCAAGAACCAGAGAAGAAAAGGGAAGGGTGAAGAGATGAAGGACAAAGAGAAGCCGAACAGGGGAGAGAAACTAAAATAATAGAACCGCAGTATGATATAATAACCCCAGGTAGATAAATAACAACAGACACAGTATGATATAATAACCCCAGGTAGATAAATAACCATCAGATACAGTATGCTATAATAACCCCAGGTAGATAAATAACTACAGACACAGTATGATATAATAACCCCAGGTAAATAAATAACTACAGACATAGTATGATATAATAACCCCAGGTAGATAAATAACTACAGACACAGTATGATATAATAACCCCAGGTAAATAAATAACTACAGACATAGTATGATATAATAACCCCAGGTAGATAAATAACTACAGACACAGTATGATATAATAACCCCAGGTAGATAAATAACTACAGACACAGTATGATATAAGAACCCCAGGTGGATAAATAACTACAGACACAGTATGATATAATAACCCCAGGTAGATAAATAACTACAGACATAGTATGATATAATAACCCCAGGTAGATAAATAACTACAGACACAGTATGATATAATAACCCCAGGTAAATAAATAACTACAGACATAGTATGATATAATAACCCCAGGTAGATAAATAACTACAGACACAGTATGATATAATAACCCCAGGTAAATAAATAACTACAGACATAGTATGATATAATAACCCCAGGTAGATAAATAACTACAGACACAGTATGATATAATAACCCCAGGTAGATAAATAACTACAGACACAGTATGATATAAGAACCCCAGGTAGATAAATAACTACAGACACAGTATGATAAATAATTCCTGGTAGATAACCATTATACACAGTATGATATAAAAACCCCAGGTAGATAAATAACTATCAGGATGGACCTGGCTGACTGCCCACTATAATGAGTTCATCCATCTGCTCTTTAACTAAAAAAAACTTGCCAAAATAAAAGTCCCTTTTTCAGGACCCTGTCTTTCAACGATAATTCGCAAAAATCCAAGAAACTTCACAGATCTTCATTGTAAAGGGTTTAAACACTGTTTCATGCTTGTTCAATGAACAATAAACATTTAATGAACATGCACCTGTGGAACAGTCGTTAAGACACTAACAGCTTACAGACAGTAGGCAATTGGGTCACAGCTATGAAAACTTAGGACACTAAAGAGGCATTTCTACTGACTCTGAAAAACACCTAAAGAAAGATGCCCAGGGTCCCTGCTCATTTGCGTGAACATGCCTTATGCATGCTGCAAGGAGAAATGAGGACTGCAGATGTGGTCAGGGCAATAAATTGTCTGTACTGTGAGACGCCTAAGACAGCGCTACAGGGAGACAGGGCGGACAGCTGATCGTCCTCACATTGGCAGACCACGTGTAACAACACCTGCACAGGATCAGTACATCAGAACATCATACCTGCGGGACAGGTACAGGATGGCAACAACAACTGCCCGAGTTACACCAGGAACGCACTATGCCTCCATCAGTGCTCAGACTGTCCGCAGTAGGCTGAGAGAGGCTGGACTGAGGGCTTGCAGGCCTGTTGTAAGGCAGGTCCTCACCAGACATCACCGGCAACAACGTCACCTTTGGGCACAAACTCACCATCGCTGGAGCAGACAGGACTGGCAAAAAGTGCTCTTCCCTGACGAGTCGCGGTTTTGTCTCACCAGGAGTGATGGTTGGATTCACATTTATCTTCGAAGGAATGAGCGTTACATCGAGGCCTGTACTCTGGAGCGGGATCGATTTGGAGGTGGAGGGTCCGTCATGGTCTGGGGCGGTGTGTAACAGCATCATCAATGTTGCTGTAAGGGTGTATAGATGGTGTGGCTGTGAGGGTCTGTGGTAATAGATGATGTGGCTGTAAGGTTCTGTAATGGTCTGTTGTAATACACAATGTTGCTGTAAGGGTCTGTGGTAATAGATGGTGTGGCTGTAAGGGTCTGTGGTAATAGATGGTGTGGCTGTAAGAGTCTGTGGTAATAGATGTTGTGGCTGTAAGGGTCTGTAAGGGTCTGTGCTAATAGATGATGTGGCTGTAAGGGTCTGTAAGAGTCTGTGGTAATAGATGATGTGGCTGTAAGGGTCTGTGCTAATAGATGTTGTGGCTGTAAGGGTCTGTAAGGGTCTGTGGTAATAGATGATGTGGCTGTAAGGGTCTGTAAGAGTCTGTGGTAATAGATAATGTGGCTGTAAGGTTCTGTGGTAATAGATGGTGTGGCTGTAAGAGTCTGTGGTAATAGATAATGTGGCTGTAAGGTTCTGTGGTAATAGATGGTGTGGCTGTAAGAGTCTGTGGTAATAGACAATGTTGCTGTAAGGGTCTGTGGTAATAGATGGTGTGGCTGTAAGAGTCTGTGGTAATAGACAATGTTGCTGTAAGGGTCTGTGGTAATATATGTTGTGGCTGTAAGGGTCTGTGGTAATAGATAATGTGGCTGTAAGGTTCTGTAAGGGTCTGTGGTAATATACCATGTTGCTGTAAGGGTCTGTGGTAATAGATGTTGTGGCTGTAAGGTTCTGTAAGGGTCTGTGGTAATAGACAATGTTGCTGTAAGGGTCTGTGGTAATAGACAATGTTGCTGTAAGGGTCTGTAAGGGTCTGTGGTAATATATGTTGTGGCTGTAAGGTTCTGTAAGGGTCTGTGGTAATAGACACTGTTGCTGTAAGGGTCTGTGGTAATAGACAATGTTGCTGTAAGGGTCTGTGGTAATAGATGTTGTGGCTGTAAGGGTCTATAAGGGTCAGTGGTAATAGATGTTGTGGCTGTAAGGGTCTGTAGTAATAGATCATGTGTCTGTAAGGGTCTGTAAGGGTCTGTGGTAATAGATCATGTGTCTGTAAGGGTCTGTAAGGGTCTGTGGTAATAGATGTTGTGGCTGTAAGGGTCTGTAAGAGTCTGTGGTAATAGACACTGTTGCTGTAAGGGTCTGTGGTAATAGACAATGTTGCTGTAAGGGTCTGTGGTAATAGATGTTGTGGCTGTAAGGGTCTGTTGTAATAGACAATGTTGCTGTAAGGGTCTATAAGGGTCAGTGGTAATAGATGTTGTGGCTGTAAGGGTCTGTAAGGGTCTGTGGTAATAGATGTTGTGGCTGTAAGGGTCTGTAAGAGTCTGTGGTAATAGACACTGTTGCTGTAAGGGTCTGTGGTAATAGACAATGTTGCTGTAAGGGTCAGTGGTAATAGATGTTGTGGCTGTAAGGGTCTGTAAGGGTCTGTGGTAATAGATGTTGTGGCTGTAAGGGTCTGTAAGAGTCTGTGGTAATAGACAATGTTGCTGTAAGGGTCTGTGGTAATAGATGGTGTGGCTGTAAGAGTCTGTGGTAATAGACAATGTTGCTGTAAGGGTCTGTTGTAATAGACAATGTTGCTGTAAGGGTCTGTTGTAATAGACAATGTTGCTGTACGGGTCTGTGGTAATAGATACTGTGGATGTAAGGTTCTGTAAGCGTCTGTGGTAATAGATGATGTGGCTGTAAGGGTCTGTGGTAATAGATACTGTGGATGTAAGGTTCTGAAAGGGTCTGTGGTAATAGATACTGTGGATGTAAGGTTCTGTAAGGGTCTGTGGTAATAGATGATGTGGCTGTAAGCGTCTGTGGTAATAGATGATGTGGCTGTAAGCGTCTGTGGTAATAGATGTTGTGGATGTAAGGGTCTGTAAGCGTCTGTGGTAATAGATGATGTGGCTGTAAGGGTCTGTGGTAATAGATAATGTGTCTGTAAGGGTCTGTAAGGGTCTGTGGTAATAGATGGTGTGGCTGTAAGGGTCTGTAAGGGTCTGTGGTAATAGATGGTGTGGCTGTAAGGGTCTGTGGTAATAGACAATGTGGTTTTCAGGGTCTGTAAGGGTCTGTGGTAATAGACAATGTGGTTTTCAGGGTCTGTGAGGGTCTGTAAGGGTCTGTAAGGGTCTGTGGTAATAGATGATGTGGCTGTAAGGGTCTGTGGTAATAGATAATGTGTCTGTAAGGGTCTGTAAGGGTCTGTGGTAATAGATGGTGTGGCTGTAAGGGTCTGTAAGGGTCTGTGGTAATAGATGGTGTGGCTGTAAGGGTCTGTTGTAATAGATCATGTGTCTGTAAGGGTCTGTAAGGATCTGTGGTAATAGATCATGTGTCTGTAAGGGTCTGTAAGGGTCTGTGGTAATAGATCATGTGTCTGTAAGGGTCTGTAAGGGTCTGTGGTAATAGATGGTGTGGCTGTAAGGGTCTGTAAGGGTCTGTGGTAATAGATGGTGTGGCTGTAAGGGTCTGTGGTAATAGATCATGTGTCTGTAAGGGTCTGTAAGGGTCTGTGGTAATAGATCATGTGTCTGTAAGGGGCTGTAAGGGTCTGTGGTAATAGATACTGTGGATGTAAGGGTCTGTGGTAATAGATACTGTGGATGTAAGGGTCTGTAAGGGTCTGTGGTAATAGATACTGTGGATGTAAGGGTCTGTGGTAATAGATCATGTGTCTGTAAGGGTCTGTAAGGGTCTGTGGTAATAGATACTGTGGATGTAAGGGTCTGTGGTAATAGATACTGTGGATGTAAGGGTCTGTAAGGGTCTGTGGTAATAGATACTGTGGATGTAAGGGTCTGTGGTAATAGATCATGTGTCTGTAAGGGTCTGTAAGGGTCTGTGGTAATAGATACTGTGGATGTAAGGGTCTGTAAGGGTCTGTGGTAATAGATACTGTGGATGTAAGGGTCTGTGGTAATAGATACTGTGGATGTAAGGGTCTGTAAGGGTCTGTGGTAATAGATACTGTGGATGTAAGGGTCTGTGGTAATAGATACTGTGGATGTAAGGGTCTGTAAGGGTCTGCGGTAATAGATACTGTGGATGTAAGGGTCTGTGGTAATAGATCATGTGTCTGTAAGGGTCTGTGGTAATAGATACTGTGGATGTAAGGGTCTGTAAGGGTCTGTGGTAATAGATACTGTGGATGTAAGGTTCTGAAAGGGTCTGTGGTAATAGATACTGTGGATGTAAGGTTCTGTAAGGGTCTGTGGTAATAGATGATGTGGCTGTAAGCGTCTGTGGTAATAGATGATGTGGCTGTAAGCGTCTGTGGTAATAGATGTTGTGGATGTAAGGGTCTGTAAGCGTCTGTGGTAATAGATGATGTGGCTGTAAGGGTCTGTGGTAATAGATAATGTGTCTGTAAGGGTCTGTAAGGGTCTGTGGTAATAGATGGTGTGGCTGTAAGGGTCTGTAAGGGTCTGTGGTAATAGATGGTGTGGCTGTAAGGGTCTGTGGTAATAGACAATGTGGTTTTCAGGGTCTGTAAGGGTCTGTGGTAATAGACAATGTGGTTTTCAGGGTCTGTGAGGGTCTGTAAGCGTCTGTAAGGGTCTGTGGTAATAGATGATGTGGCTGTAAGGGTCTGTGGTAATAGATAATGTGTCTGTAAGGGTCTGTAAGGGTCTGTGGTAATAGATGGTGTGGCTGTAAGGGTCTGTAAGGGTCTGTGGTAATAGATGGTGTGGCTGTAAGGGTCTGTTGTAATAGATCATGTGTCTGTAAGGGTCTGTAAGGATCTGTGGTAATAGATCATGTGTCTGTAAGGGTCTGTAAGGGTCTGTGGTAATAGATCATGTGTCTGTAAGGGTCTGTAAGGGTCTGTGGTAATAGATGGTGTGGCTGTAAGGGTCTGTAAGGGTCTGTGGTAATAGATGGTGTGGCTGTAAGGGTCTGTGGTAATAGATCATGTGTCTGTAAGGGTCTGTGGTAATAGATCATGTGTCTGTAAGGGGCTGTAAGGGTCTGTGGTAATAGATACTGTGGATGTAAGGGTCTGTGGTAATAGATACTGTGGATGTAAGGGTCTGTAAGGGTCTGTGGTAATAGATACTGTGGATGTAAGGGTCTGTGGTAATAGATCATGTGTCTGTAAGGGTCTGTAAGGGTCTGTGGTAATAGATACTGTGGATGTAAGGGTCTGTGGTAATAGATACTGTGGATGTAAGGGTCTGTGGTAATAGATACTGTGGATGTAAGGGTCTGTAAGGGTCTGTGGTAATAGATACTGTGGATGTAAGGGTCTGTGGTAATAGATCATGTGTCTGTAAGGGTCTGTAAGGGTCTGTGGTAATAGATACTGTGGATGTAAGGGTCTGTAAGGGTCTGTGGTAATAGATACTGTGGATGTAAGGGTCTGTGGTAATAGATACTGTGGATGTAAGGGTCTGTGGTAATAGATACTGTGGATGTAAGGGTCTGTAAGGGTCTGTGGTAATAGATACTGTGGATGTAAGGGTCTGTGGTAATAGATCATGTGTCTGTAAGGGTCTGTAAGGGTCTGTGGTAATAGATACTGTGGATGTAAGGGTCTGTAAGGGTCTGTGGTAATAGATACTGTGGATGTAAGGGTCTGTGGTAATAGATACTGTGGATGTAAGGGTCTGTGGTAATAGATACTGTGGATGTAAGGGTCTGTAAGGGTCTGTGGTAATAGATACTGTGGATGTAAGGGTCTGTGGTAATAGATACTGTGGATGTAAGGGTCTGTGGTAATAGATACTGTGGATGTAAGGGTCTGTAAGGGTCTGTGGTAATAGATACTGTGGATGTAAGGGTCTGTGGTAATAGATCATGTGTCTGTAAGGGTCTGTAAGGGTCTGTGGTAATAGATACTGTGGATGTAAGGGTCTGTAAGGGTCTGTGGTAATAGATACTGTGGATGTAAGGGTCTGTGGTAATAGATACTGTGGATGTAAGGGTCTGTAAGGGTCTGTGGTAATAGATACTGTGGATGTAAGGGTCTGTGGTAATAGATACTGTGGATGTAAGGGTCTGTAAGGGTATGTGGTAATAGATAATGTGGCTGTAAGGGTCTGTAAGGGTCTGTAGTAATAGATGGTGTGGCTGTAAGGGTCTGTGGTAATAGATACTGTGGATGTAAGGGTCTGTGGTAATAGATACTGTGGATGTAAGGGTCTGTGGTAAATGTGTTGTGTTCCCACAGGAATGTGTCGGACTCTGTTTCATTAATTAGTGAGCTCCTTGTTAGCTAACCACTAGTGTGTGTGTGTGTGTGTGTGTGCGTGTGCGCGCATGTGTGCAAGTGTGCCACTGTTAGCCGTGGTCTTAGACCTTTAACTGGGCTCTGATAGATGGGTCTGTACTATAAAGCCTCAGGACAAATACTCTTCGCAGGGACTTAGGTCAGCCTGATCTGAGGCCACAAGAAATGGAGACCATTTTCGAAATGCAATTACTGTTCAAATCAGTAAGATAAAATCCAATAGGATGACTTTAACACCAAGTGTAATGACAGAAGGCTTGTCATTCATTGAAAGGTCAGATAGTCAGGATAATCTTCAAACTAATGATATTTCTATGGGTCCAGAACAGTAACTCACTATACCATCATAGTGAGCACTGATCTTCATAGTTTTCATCCTTTATTCATTTTCAGAAGCAGCACAATATTCTGGTTGGTTTACTGTTCAATATTTACAGTAGTTGTTATTTTCAAAAGGCCACAGTTATTCAACAGCTAGGCGAGATGGGAAAATCTGATTGGATTCATTGGATCAAATTTCAATCCTTCCATTTTTTCCATTATCATTGTGCAGGAGAACATTATGGAAATCTTGAGAGAGGGAACAATCTCAAAGGCCCTGTGTAAGGGGGAAGAACCATCCTCACTTGGATGTGAGGTAGAGAAATCAGACTTCTGATAGCTCTGAGCAAGATTTTGAGGATTTTTTAGATCAAATACGTTTTGTTTTTGAAGGTGAGATATTCCATCTGGACGTATTCCATCTGTGAATCCTGCTGATCTATCATACAACATACACCTCTAACAGGACAGGAGCAGTGCATTATGGGGCCTGTCTGGGACCACAGAGGGGTGCATTGTTGGTAATATGTCAGGTAAGCTCTGGCCCTGTGGTAGGTGGGGGTATCCACCCGTCTGTGCAGAGCATCCACCACTCTGTCTTGTTAACAAGAGACTGTGATTCTACGGTGGCTCAAGTGTGGTGAATAACAGGAGAAGGTAATAAGTTGATCGACGGAGAGAGATCGTGCTCCGGTCACATAACAGTAAACAATTCAGCAGCCTGTATCACTGATAGTTACTATAGAGATATCCATTAAACAGGCTTTTCAAATAGAAGCATCCATTCTAGTGTATATTCAACAAGTGGCCCTCATCGTAGCCTGTAATATTTCCGGTTCAGATCAGTGTGCATGTATATTAAACCAGTGAGGTATAACAGTTGAAACCTGTGAGACGTATATATGCAAACAGACGTCGGCTGACACATGAGCAGTGAAATACAGATGAATATGTGCATCTCTCATCGCTCCCTCCCCTCTATCCCCTGCTCCTCTGATGACAAGTCGTGCTGTAATGAGTTTTGTAAAGATTTTTCAGATCGATGCTCCAATCCGTCAGCCATGGGCTCTGAGCTGTGATTCACACGCTGTTGGCCCGGCCCCCGGCGCTCAATAGATAGAGAACACACCGATTATTTTTCTCTCTCCTAGGCGAGAAGGGCCAGACTAGGCTGGTGTAGATGGTGGTGGGGTGGGGGGGGGTTTAGGTGGGGGGGAACTTTATCTGGAGACACTGATTAACTGGGAAAGAATGACAAGCAAGGCCTCACATCGCTTTGAAACAGGAACAGCCTTGAGAGGAATGGGAGGTGTGTGTGTGGTGGGTACAGAGGCTGTGTTTACTTTCTCACAGGTAGCAGCTAGGCCTCGTGATATCATGAGGTATCGAAGAAAGAGAGAGAGAGAGAAGGAGAGAGAGAGAGGGGGGAGAGAGGGAGAGAGGGGGGAGAAAATGAGCCTGTCATATTGCTGATGTCACATTTAGTTGTATGGTATTTAGTTAGTCAATGTCAGATCCCATCAAATCATGTTGTGTGTTATCAATCAAATTCAGCCGAGAAAGCCGGAATAATCTTGTATTTAGGATTAGAGAATAAACACAATCTCTGTAACAGAGATGGATTCACACAACTCTCTGGAGCTGAGTCTTATTGTTGGGTTTCTTCTCAGAGCCCTGTCACCCTGAGGGTCTTGAACTGGGTCTTACCGTTGGGTTTTTGCTCAGAGCCCTGTCACCCTGAGGGTCTGGAACTGGGTCTTACCGTTGGGTTTCTGCTCAGAGCCCTGTCACCCTGAGGGTCTGTAACTGGGTCTTACCGTTGGGTTTCTGCTCAGAGCCCTGTCCCCCTGAGGGTCTGGAACTGGGTCTTACCGTTGGGTTTCTGCTCAGAGCCCTGTCCCCCTGAGGGTTTGGAACTGGGTCTTACCGTTGGGTTTCTGCTCAGAGCCCTGTCCCCCTGAGGGTCCGGAACTGGGTCTTGCCGTTGGGTTTCTGCTCAGAGCCCTGTCCCCCAGAGGGTCTGGAACTGGGTCTTACCGTTGGGTTTCTGCTCAGAGCCCTGTCCCCCTGAGGGTCTGGAACTGGGTCTTACCGTTGGGTTTCTGCTCAGAGCCCTGTCCCCCTGAGGGTCTGGAACTGGGTCTTACCGTTGGGTTTCTGCTCAGAGCCCTGTCCCCCAGAGGGTCTGGGTCTTACCGTTGGGTTTCTGCTCAGAGCCCTGTCCCTCTGTGGGTGTGTAGAGGTACCCGGTGACACCGGTGCCCCCCGCCCAGTCCTGGGGTGTGTGTGTGTCAGGGTGGAGTTGGAGTGTCTGTCCGTGGCTGGAGCGGGCCAGTAGGGTGTTCAGGCTGTTGTGGGCTCGAGGGTCATCTCCGTACCCTCTCTGCTGTTGCAGGTGGTGGTGCACGTGGCGGTTGTTGAGCCCCATTGCCGTGGTGACCGCTGCCTCGTTGACAAAGACTGAGCCGCCGTTGTCAAGATGGCCTCCAGGCTGGCAAGGAAGTGAGTCCTATGGGAGAAGAACATAGACAGAATGCCACGTTAACAGAACACTGAGCGTGAAGGACGACCACAACAAGAGCATTAACGAAACATTAGAGGTTGACCGATTATGATTTTTTTAACACCGATGCCGATTATTGGAGGACCAAAAAAAGGCAATGCCAATTAATCGGCCGATTTTTAAAATGTATTTGTAATAATGACAATTACAACAACACTGAATGAACACTTATGTTATCTTAATATAATACATCAATAAAATCAATTTAGCCTCAAATAAATCATGAAACATGTTCAATTTGGTTTATATAATGCAAAAACAAAGTGTTGGAGAAGAAAGTAAAAGTGCAATATGTGCCATGTAAGAAAGCTAACATTTAAGTTCCTTGCTCAGAACATGAGAACATCTGAAAGCTGGTGGTTCCTTTTAACATGAGTCTTCAATATTCCCAGGTACAGTATGTGCCTCACTCTCCTCCTCTTTCTCTCTCATCTACGTACTTCTCTTCGGTGTGCTATATCCAGCTCAGGTAAGATGTTCTCCTACCCCATTGATTTCATCTGTGTCAAAGCTGAGGCAGAATTAGCAGTCCAACAATAACTGCCTACTTCCGTGACAGAAAACAGGAGTTACTGCAGGCTGATCTGTATGGAAGCAGTGCAGTCTTAGGTTGTGTTCCTATTGGCACCCTATTCCCTATGGTCCCTGGTCAAAAGTAGTGCACTACAAAGGAAATAGGGTGCCATTTGGATCCATTAGCGTTTCCCTGGTGATCAGTATGGATGTAGTGTTTAGTGTTACCCTGCTAACATTTAGCCCCAGGCAGAGGGTCAGGGGGTCAGAGACAGATCCTGTGTCCTCTGTCAGATCCTCTTTAAAGAGAAGGTCTTTCTGGCAGGAGGATGGGCTTTACAGCACCTTGCCAAGCAGAGGTAGCCCAGCTCCATTGCAGCAGTGATCTTTTTGTTAATTAGAGGAAATATAATATGAATTGGTATACTTCACACTGAAAATATTTTTTGGGCTATGGATTAGCTGAATAAACCATCATTGTAAATAGCCACTGTGGCTACTTGACTATGTCTGATACGTAGCAATGGCTATACTTTTGCCCATAGCTAACTCTTGTCTTAGTGTTATGGTTTATCTGTATGTTTACTAGAGGTCGACCGATTAATCGGAATGGCCGATTAATTAGGGCCGATTTCAAGCTTTCATAACAATCGGAAATCGGTATTTTTGGACACCGATTTTGCCCATTTTTGAATTTTTTTTTTACACCTTTATTTAATATTTATTTAACTAGGCAAGTCAGTTAAGAACACATTCTTATTTTCAATGACGGCCTTGGAACGGTGGGTTAACTGCCTCGTTCAGGGGCAGAACGACAGATTTTCACCTTGTCGGCTCGGGGGATTCAATCTTGCAACCTTACAGTTAACTAGTCCAACGCTCTAACCACCTGCCTCTCATTGCACTCCACGAGGAGACGCGAATGCAGTAAGCCAAGGTAAGTTGCTAGCTAGCATTAAACATATCTTATAAAAAAACAATCAATCAATCAATCCTAATCGCTAGTTAATTACACATGGTTGATGATATTACTAGTTTATCTAGCGTGTCCTGCATTGCATACAATTGATACGGTGCGTATCGTTGCTCCAATGTATACCTAAACATGAACATCAATGCCTTTCTTAAAATCAATACACAGAAGTTTATATTTTTAAACCTGCATATTTAAACCTGCATATTTAAAGAAATCCAGGTTAGCAGGCAATATTAACCAGATGAAATTGTGTCACTTCTCTTGTGTTCATTACACGCAGAGTCAGTGTATATGCAACAGTTTGGGCCACCAGAATTTTACATAATTATGACATGACATTGAAGGTTGTGCAATGTAA
This sequence comes from Oncorhynchus mykiss, assembly GCF_013265735.2. Lineage (NCBI taxonomy): Eukaryota > Metazoa > Chordata > Actinopteri > Salmoniformes > Salmonidae > Oncorhynchus > Oncorhynchus mykiss. The sequence goes on along the minus strand of NC_048569.1, from coordinate 18,161,759 downwards.
CAGGAATATTTAGACTAATGGATGCCACCCCTTAGATAAAATACGGAACGGTTCCGTATTTCACTGAAAGAATAAACGTCTTGTTTTCGAGATGATAGTTTCCGGATTCTACCATATTAATGACCTAGGGCTCGTATTTTTGTGTGTTATTATGTTGTGACTAAGTCTATGATTTGATAGAGCATTCTGACTGAGCGATGGTAGGCAGCAGCAGGCTCGTAAGCATTCATTCAAACAGCACTTTAGTGCGTTTTGCCAGCAGCTCAAGCATAGAGCTGTTTATGACTTCAAGCCTATCAACTCCTGAGATTAGGCTAGTGTAACCGATGTGAAATGGCTAGCTAGTTAGCGGGATGCGCGCTAATAGCGTTTCAAACATCACTCGCTCTGAGACTTGGAGTAGTTGTTCCCCTTGCTCTGCATGGGTAACGCTGCTTCGAGGGTGGCTGTTGTCGCTGTGTTCCTGGTTCGAGCCCAGGTAGGGGAGAGAAAGGGACGGAAGCTATACTGTTACACTGGCAATACTAATGTGCCTATAAGAACATCCAATAGTCAAAGGTTAATGAAATACAAATGGTATAGAGGGAAATAGTCCTATAATTCCTATAATAACTACAACCTAAAACTACTTACAATATGAGACCCCCCTCCCATTCCACTCTATGCACGTTGAATCATCCCACCTGCTGAACCTCACAACACAAGCTCAACCCCACGGAGGCCTAGGCCAGGGGGCAAATGAGGTTCATGAGGTCGTTGGTTTTAACATACACCCTCCCCATAAGGTCCTGTAGAGAGGCAGGCAGAGTATAGGAACACTGTTCTATTTATACTATCTCTCTCCCCCTCTCTCTGTCTCTCCTCTCGCTTTCTCTCTGTCTCTCCTCTCGCTTTCTCTGTCTCTCTCCTCTCTCTGTCTCTCCTCTTGCTTTCTCTCTCTGTCTCTCCTCTCGCTTTCTCTCTCTCTCCCTCTCTCTCTCCTCTCGCTCTCTCTCTCTGTCCCTCTGTCTCTCCTCTCACTCTCTCTCTCTCTCTCTCCCTCTCTCTCTCTGGCTCTCCTCTCTCTCTCTCTCTCTCCTCTCACGCTCTCTCCCCCTCTTTCTCCTTGCCTTTTCTCTCCTCTCCCACCTCTCTCTCCCTCTCCTATCTCCCCTTGTCCTCTCTCCCTGCCTCTCCTCTCCCCACCTCTCTCTCTGTCTCTCTCTCCCTCTCTCTCTCTCTCTATGCCTCTCCTCTCAGCTTGGGGGCATATTTCACTGCAGGCCCGCTCCACTCGCTTTTCAAACAAAGTGTCGATATGAATAATTAAAGTATTTTGGAGAGGATTGATTGGTTTGCGGCGTTCGCATGCTTTTAATTATTTTGTCGCTGGAGCTTTTATTCTCTGCGGTTTAATTATCATCAATCATGAAGTTGTTTATTAGCGAGCGGAGCTGCTGAGTGTTGAGACAGATGACGCTGAAATTGCTCTCATTACCGCAGGTCGTATATCAAGGGCCCGGATGGAGCTGCTCTGTGTGACAGAGTGGGCCACCGTAGCTTTGGCTGCTGGCTACACTTTGTCCTGGGAGAGAGAGGCACTTCTCAATAATGAACTTCTAACCCAGGGAGAAACATGACCTTGGTTCACACTCACACATACAGCAGCAGGTTGACATTTGTTGTCATGAATCTTGCCCTGGAGGCAGAACTGAGCGATTTCTGCTAGATGGGCCAGCTGCAATGTCAAAATTGGCTATATCGTAAAAATGTATGAACACAAATTAGTTTTCTAAAGTGGAACTGACAGTGTTTTAACTACTTTGCAGATATGAAACAAACAGACAATCATGATATCAGTAAAAAATATACATTTCCCAGTTTGGGAATCAAGGCTGTATCACAACCGGCCGTGATTGGGAGTCCCAAAGGGTGGCGCCCAATTGGCCCATTGTCGTCCGGGTTTGGCCATCATTGTGTAGGCCGTCATTGTAAATAAGAATTTGTTCTTAACTCACTTACCTAGTTAAATAAAGGTTCAATATAAAAACTAAAAACTTTATAAGAGGTTTTAAAAATAGGTTCTATTTGACTCAACATTCCATGATGTACACTAAGGCACTGTTGGCAGAATAGATGGATGCAGTTAAATTAATGGTCAATATAATTCACCAATACATTTCTTGGTAGTCCAAAAAATATTGCTATCAGGTTGTAATTCACAGCTGGCCTGGTACATTGTTTGAGTTTCAACAACTCAATATTTTGGGCAAAAACAGACGAATGTAACTAAGGCTGGGAATGACAATACAATCAAACTAGCAAGGGCAATGATCACAAGTCAGTCATAACACGGCTAATAGGCTAGCATATCTATTTATGTAGCAAGCTAAAAACATGGAGCCTAACGTTAGCCAGCTAGCTAGCTGCTAGGAGGATGTCATGCCATCGGAGGTAAGTGACTCATCGTTTTTCGGTGGCTATACACATCTAGAGATGCAGGTGTCATTTGGTTAGCTAGAAAGAACTTGAATGACTGTTATCCAGTTAGCATATCTCTTGCCTTTGAAAATTCACTCTGGCTATCTACTCAGATTTCAGAGCACTCTAGTCTGAGTGTGCCAGAGCACAAAATAACTGATGAATTTACGAGCGAGCAACACCCGCTGAATATGCCGGTGTCAGTAAATGTATAACATTTACATGAACATAACATGAAAACAGCCTTACCAGCTCTGCTACGGCGAGTAAAATGGTCAGATTGAGGTGTTCTCTCATTTGTGTCTGGAAGTAGCAAGCTAGCTAACTTTAGCCAGTTAGATTGGGTGCTTGGTTGGGACATGCATACATTGGCAGGCAAGCTCAAAAAGGAGAAGTAGGCTACAATTCCCCACTGTTTATCAGTGTAATTTTGACAGCCAACTAGCTGAAAAGGTTTGAGAGGGTTTATCTAATGTTCCTTCGTTAGATTTCAGCTCATCTTGCTCTGGCTAACATTAGTTGTTGATCTTGTAGTTGTTGATGTGCATAACTGAGGGAGAGAAAGTCTACCTCTTCATGGTTGTTTGATCAATAGAACTGTAAAGTTCCCAAATGTAAGAGGACTCCAGTGGTATTTACATAATTGCACAAATCCATTCAGGTGTATTTTGGGGCTTTTGGCAAATGCGTTCTAATGATCTAAAGTCGCACTGTTGCTACTACCTGTAAACACACAGTCCCGTTCAAAGTGAATGAAGGCAGGCCCGTGTGGCAAATAGCTTGTTTGTATAAAGGCCTACTGTAGCTCTGATTGGCTATAGCTCACCGTCCTGTGTAGACTCAGGTCTTGGACAAGACAGATTTTTTTATTAGGTATAATTTACTGCAGTGTCTATTAATTGTCTAAACTCTAGGTCTCTTTCCCACCACTCTATTGCTGTAGAATGTTCACAAATGCCTTAGTATACATAATTCACAAGCATTCTGAGAATATATGAAAACGTGAAAATGACCATATTAGATGTTTTATTTTTTAAGTGTCATATGCTTCCTGTGGGTGTATGTGAACAGATTTTAATAAGATTTCATGTTGCTAAAATGTTCTACTTAAAGGTTAGGGTTAGGCATTATGTTTGATATATTTGATACCATTCAACTGATTCCAGTCATTACCATAAGCCCGTCCTCCCCAATTAATGTGCCACCAACCTCCTGTAGTTTATAATCAGATTTTATGACTTTGTGACTGTGCCAGCTTGTGACCACTCTGCAGAGCTGCCTCCAGGGCAAGATTCATGACAATAAATGCCAACCCTTATAGTATATTTACTCTCAGCATCTCTCATTCACACTCATGCAGTGAGTATTAGCTACAGGCTAGGAGGCACTTCTGTGAGAACCCACTCACCCCCCTCACACACACCTGATGACAGCGGTCCAGGGGTATGACCATGACAGGCAGGCTCCTCTGTCGGCTGTGTCTCCAGCTCTGCAGCAGGTTCTGCTGGGTCTCCAGCCTCTCCCTCTCCTTCTCCACACTCCTCTGACTCTCTCTCAGCCTCTCCAGGCTCTGCTGGTACTCCTCCAGCTGCTCCTCCAGCTCTTCCCGCTCTTGTTTCAGCCTCTCAGCCTCCAGGTGGCACTGTCTCTCCCTCTCCTCCAGCCTGCTCTCCAGCTCCCCCTGTTGGCTGTGGCGCGCCTGGCACTCCCTCTCCCACCGCTGTCTCTCCTGGAGGTAGGGAAAGGTTCAACAGAATCCATTAGTTGATGGTTGCTTGGGCCGCGATAAATCGTTTAATAAAAAAATATATTTTTAAACTAATAAATCCTGGCAAAGTACAATAAGAGGTGAGTGTGCATAGTAGATATACACTACCGTTCAAAAGTTTTGGGTCACTTAGAAATGTCCTTGTTTTTGAAAGAAAAGCAAAAAAAATTATGCCTAGAAGGCCAGCATCCCAGAGTCACCTCTTCACTGTTAATGTTAAGACTGGTGTTTTGCGGGTACTATGAAGCTGCCAGTTGAGGACTTGTGAGGCGTCTGTTTCTCCAACTAGACACTCTAATGTACTTGTCCTCTTGCTCAGTTGTGCACTGGGGCCTCCCACTTCTCTTTCTATTGTGGTTAGGGCCAGTTTGCGCTGTTCTGTGAAGGGAGTAGTACACATCGTTGTACGAGATCTTCAGTTTCTTCAATTTCTCGCATGGAATAGCCTTAATTTCTCAGAACAAGAATAGACTGGTGAGTTTCAGAAGAAAGATCTTTGTTTCTGTCCATTTTGAGCCTGCAATCGAACCCACAAATGCTGATGCTCCAGATACTCAACTAGTCCGAAGAAAGCAGTTTTATTGCTTCTTTAATCAGAACAACAGTTTTCAGCTGTGCTAACATAATTACAAAAGGGTTTTCTAACTAGCCTTTTAAAATTATAAACTTGGATTAGCTAACACAATGTGCCATTGGAACACAGGAGTGATGGTTGCTGATAATGGGCCTCTGTACACCTATGCAAATAGCCGTTTCCAACTACAATAGTCATTTGCAACATTAACAATGTCTACACTGTATTTCTGATCAATTATATCTTTTTTTAACGGACACATTTTTTTTGCTTTTATTTCAAAAACAAGGACACGGTAGTGTATGCTTACTTATTTACTGTGGGGAGAAAAACGCTACACATGAAATATCACTTAAATTTGCCTTTTTCGATAATGTGATTCCCTTATTTTGGAATCGATAAGGTCGCCCTAAATTCATTAATCAATTCATTGATTAATCTAACTTATCCTACCTGGTGCAGCCTGCCCTGCAGCCGTACCGCTGCCGCCACCTCCTCACGGCGCTTCTCCAGGTTACGCTGCTTCTCCTGCTCCTGCAGAGCGTTGCCACGGAGACATGGGGTGTGTGGTCTCGGAGAGCGGGGGGAGTGGCGGTCACGCTCATGGAGGAGGAACTTCTGAACCTCGTAGAAACTGTCTTGGATGGTTACCGCCGCCTGCAGAGAGGAAACAAATATGTGACGATAACGTGACTGAATGGCTGACTGGCTGGCTGACTGGCTGGCTGAATGGCTGACTGACTGGCTGGCTGAATGGCTGACTGGCTCATTGACTGACTGACTGACTGAATGGCTGACTGGCTGGCTGAATGGCTGACTGGCTGGCTGAATGGCTGAATGGCTGACTGACTGGCTGACTGAATGGCTGACTGGCTCATTGACTGACTGACTGACTGAATGGCTGACTGGCTGGCTGAATGGCTGACTGGCTGGCTGAATGGCTGACTGGCTGGCTGACTGGCTGGCTGAATGGCTGACTGAATGGCTGACTGGCTGACTGAATGGCTGACTGGCTGGCTGACTGGCTGGCTGCCTGAATGGCTGACTGAATGGCTGACTGGCTCATTGACTGACTGGCTGACTGAATGGCTGACTGGCTGGCTGAATGGCTGGCTGACTGGCTCATTGACTGGCTGGCTGACTGACTGGCTGGCTGAATGGCTGACTGGCTCATTGACTGACTGACTGACTGACTAACTCATTGACTAGCTGGCTGGCTGACTATCTGACTATTTGGCTGGCTGGCTGTCTGACTGGTTGGTCGGCTGGATGGCTGGCTCTTATTGTCTGGTTTGCCGGGTGGATGGCTGACTGACTGACTAGCTGGTTGGATGGCTGACTGATTGACTCATTGACTGATTGACTGGCTGACTAGCTGGCCAATTGGCTGGCTGGCTGGCTGCTGACTGACTGGGATCAACGCAGCCATTCAAATGGGTCCACACTGGGCCAACCGTCGATGGCCATGTGTGGCTCCAAGCCAAGGTTAATGGGGGCAATAGAAGCAGGTGATTTGAATACCAAAAATGGGTCAGTCGACATTGTGACAGTCAACGGCAAACCAAATACTCACTGGTACTTTAAGGCTGAGCTACATATTGTTAGGCCAAGCAGGCCTAGAACACATGTATAGACTGCATACAAACACATACCAATATACAAGAAATGTCACTATGTACAGTAGGCTACACACACACACACCCGCAAACACACACGCTTCACATTACTAACACAAACACATACTGTGCACACACCAAACAGAATAGACTCCATCTACATCAACACATCAAATGCTCCCTGTGCAGAGCAGGAGAAAAGTCTCTCTCTCCTCTGGTCTCTCTCCCACTAAGAATAGGATAATTGGGTTCCTCTCTCCAGCAGCTTACTGCCTGGCTGTCTGGCGTTTCAAGCTTCAGACAATCCAGCTGATTGTTGGATCTCTGTTTACAGAAGCTGTGGTGCAGCCAGGCAAATACATATACACACGTATAGACGCACGTGCGGGCACATACAGTGAGGGAAAAAAGTATTTGATCCCCTGCTGATTTTGTACGTTTGCCCACTGACAAATAAATGATCAGTCTATAATTTTAATGGTGGATTTATTTGAACAGTGAGAGACAGAATAACAACAAAAAATCCAGAAAAACGCGTGTCAAAAATGTTATAAATTGATTTGCATTTTAATGGAGGGAAATAATAATTTGACCCCCTCTCAATCAGAAAGATTTCTGGCTCCCAGGTGTCTTTTATACGGGTAACAAGCTGAGATTAGGAGCACACTCTTAAAGGGAGTGCTCCTAATATCAGTTTGTTACCTGTGTAAAAGACACCTGTCCACAGAAGCAATCAATCAATCAGATTCCAAACTCTCCACCATGGCCAAAACCAAAGAGCTCTCTAAGGATGTCAAGTACAAGATTGTAGACCTACACAAGGCTGGAATGGGCTACAAGACCGTCGCCAAGCAGCTTGGTGAGAAGGTGACAACAGTTGGTACGATTATTCGCAAATGGAAGAAACACAAAATAACTGACAATCTCCCTCGGCCTGGGGCTCCATGCAAGATCTCACCTCGTGGAGTTGCAATGATCATGAGAACGGTGAGGAATCAGCCCAGAACTACACGGATCTTGTCAATGATCTCAAGGCAGCTGGGACCATAGTCACCAAGAAAACAATTGGTAACACACTGCGCCGTGAAGGACTGAAATCCTGCAGCGCCCGCAAGGTCCCCTTGCTCAAGAAAGCACATATACATGCCCGTCTGAAGTTTGCCAATGAACATCTGAATGATTCAGAGGACAACTGGGTGAAAGTGGTGTGGTCAGATGAGACCAAAATTGAGCTTTTTGGCATCAACTCAACTTGCCGTGTTTGGAGGAGGAGGAATGTTGCCTATGACCCCAAGAACACCATCCCCACCGTCAAACATGGAGGTGGAAACATTATACTTTGGGGGTGTTATTCTGCTAAGGGCACAGGACAACTTCACCGCATCAAAGGGACGATAGACGGGGCCATGTACCGTCAAATCTTGGGTGAGAACCTCCTTCCCTCAGCCAGGGCATTGAAAATGGGTCGTGGATGGGTATTCCAGCATGACAATGACCCAAAACACACGGCCAAGGCAACAAAGGAGTGGCTCAAAAAGAAGCGCATTAAGGTCCTGGAGTGGCCTAGCCAGTCTCCAGACCATAATCCCATAGAAAATCTGTGGAGGGAGCTGAAGGTTCGAGCTGTCAAAGGTCAGCCTCAAAACCTTAATGAATTGGAGAAGATCTGCAAAGAGGAGTGGGACAAAATCCCTCCTGAGATGTGTGCAAACCTGGTGGCCAACTACAAGAAATGTCTGACCTCTGTGATTGCCAACAAGGGTTTTGCCACCAAGTAAGTCATGTTTTGCAGAGGGGTCAAATACTTATTTCCCTCATTAAAATGCAAATCAATTTATAACATTTTTGACATGCGTTTTTCTGTATTTTTTTGTTGTTATTCTGTCTCTCACTGTTCAAATAAATCCACCATTAAAATTATAGACTAATCATTTCTTTGTCAGTGGGCAAACGTACAAAATCAGCAGGGGATCAAATACTTTTTTCCCTCACTATACACTGTGAAGGACGACCCTCCCACTCTGTCTGCCGTATTCTGTCTTTGTTCTTGTTTCCTTATTAGGATGCCGGTGGGCGGAGTTGAGAGGGTCGTCAGCTTCATGGGAAACACCTGGGCCAGGTGTCTCCCAGGATAAATAGACCTCTTCCACATTCATGGAGGAGACTCTCTCCATGCAGACACCTTTGTAGATTGTGTTGTGGTTCTTAGTGGCCTTTTGTTTGTTTGCTTTGGCATCTTTCAACACCCTGCATTATCACATTCATGCATGCAAAACACTCACTTACACTACTGATTACTGATTACACACACCATTGTATATTTTCCTTAGTTGCTTTAGTTAATAAATATATATTTTGTTACTCCTTATCTCCACGTTGTCTCCCTTTGTTACGGGCTTTGAGCCGGTTCGTGACAACACACACACACACACATACATACTAAGACTGCAACCTGAATGTGGCACTAAAACAGGATATATTTGTTCCTGCTGAGAAGACACTGGGTCTGTGTGTCGAATGGAAATTAGTGGCTGAGATGAGATACACAGGGTGTGCTTGTGTGTGCGTGTGCGTGTGTGATTCACCTCCCATAGGGATAAGCTCACCTGTAGACTATAGAGTAACTGGGTCAAGCTTTGGACACTGTGGGACACCTGTTATTGAGGAAGACAACCACAGTTAACACGTGATAAACAGTAGCTAATAGTCAGGCTTTCATCTCACTTTATGAGGATCTTCTCATGACTTCATCCTTCCACAAATAACATTCCCTCTATAAGAACCCTCGATAAAATACAAATAAATGGATTGGTTCTAGTACTCCTGTGTTAGTGAGTGAGAATGGAGAGTTTCACTCTCCTACAGATGTAGGATCTTAATTTGAGCCAGCTTGCAGGAAAATAATCCTACAGCGACAGGAAATGTCAATTATTATGTGGATTATAACTAATGGAGTTGATATATTTTCCGTAAGAGAAAATAAGGTATGACATTTAAAAGTGGAACATACAAACTTCAGAAGCTTTTTTAAACCTTACACTACAAATTCTCATGCAACAGGGTGTTGAAATTACAATCCTGCATCGGTAATATGTTGCACTCTCCTAGATGGCCGAACCTGCATAAGACGCTATTGGCTTCCTCCAGCATTACACTGCAGTCATGGTTCCATGTAATGGTGAGACTGCAGTAGAGTCTCCTCTCATCACAAGGCACATTTTCTAAGTAGAGTCCATTTGTCTGAGGAGTCTATGTGATAGTGTACATATAGCACCACCTTGTGGTCCGATAGTGTATGTAGACCCACTCTGTACACTACGTTACCTCACAACTTCCAGTCAATACTTATTTTTCTTATCACAGTTCTTTACCTCACGGCCAGGGCACACATAAAGATGCTAACGATAGCACAAACGTGTCCGAGGAAATTGGGATATAATTCTCTACATCTATTTTTAATGAGACGGTACCTTTGAAAGCTAAATTGACTTTCTCCTGTATTATTAAGATCTTAATAATTTATCACATCAAGGCTGAAATGTAATTCTAATAGATGGTGTTAAATTATTCAAACAACTGTTGGGATTGTTGAGCCACCATGAGAAGCGAAGGAGGAAGGTGAGAAGTCAAGGCCAAAATGAACACTGAACGTAGTACACACTTCAGCAGCTCAAGACTACAACAAGCCTATGGCTTCAACTGCAAAGCCCATTGGCATTTGAACCTCTTGGTGTGATGGCTACGGTGTTGGACTGACAGTCACAGAGACCAGGGTTGAAGCCCTGTCGGGTTAGCCCTGAATTCGCTACAATATCTATGGTATATAGCTAAGACAACACTGCATAGGAGACCTACCTTAAGGTTGATATTATTAGTCAGGGACTGCAGTACAAGGACTTGGGAGGCTGACTCCCCATCCATGGTATTAGGGTCCCCAAGAGAGGCTTCCGCATCTGAGGGGGTGTCCAGGGGGTTAGGAGGGCAGGCTGGGGACACAGGGTGTGACAGGGGGTCCCTGGGAGGGCTGCAGGGGCTGAAGGGGGAAAAGGTCAGCGAGGACAGAGTGGTCCTCAGGTTCTCAGCTGGAGAGAGAGGGGGGGGGGGATACCCACAGAGAGACAGAGTAAGACATTGGACACTCTACAACAGGAAATGGACAACATGTTCAAGAAGCTAACGATGGTCAGTGAGTCTTATACTGAGGTATATTGTCTCACCCTCTCTGAGCGCGGCAGTAAGCAGTACTGCAGCCTGGGGCACCTCCTCTGGGTTTGGCTGGACCAGTAGGTGTGGCTCAGGGTGTGGTTCCTGGGGGGCCTCGCCCCTCAGGACAGACAGGTCAGCATAGATCTGTAGCTTCTCCTCCAGACTGGAGCATATCTGATAATCCTGACTGGATAGGGTCTCTGGTAGATAACACATTAATACACTATCATTAACAAAGTCAATAATCATGAATAAACAGACTAGAACAGATCTGATTGTCCGGACTGGACAGGTTCTTTGGTAGATAACACATTAATGTCTTTCCCTGGAGATCAATTCAATCTCCACTGAGTTAGGTTCATCTGATTTTAGTTTTGTTTGCCTCTCATGTGGAATGATCTCCAAAAGTCCTTGAAGTTGGTGGAGTAATGTGTTTGTTTCATATGATTGTGTTCTGCTTTTCGTGTTGTGTGTCTGCTTTTTCATGTGTTCTGTAATTGACATGTATATATAGACATGTATAGTGTAATTGCTGTTTACTGATGTGTTCATGCAGGGCCCATCTGCAAAAGGGACCGTGGTCTTAGTATGACTCCCTGCTTAAATAAAGGTTCAATAAAATGAATAAACTATAATTAATATATCTGTGGCTTCTCCTACAGACTGAATGAGATCTGATGGTCCTGACTGTACAGGTTCTCTGACACAACAACAAAACAGAAATACTTCACAGTAGTAATACACAATAAACATTTTAATACACAATCAACACACAATATCTCAGGCTCTGACAGAATAACACCACATACATTCAATAAATCCCAATCAACACAAAATACCTCATCCTCTGATACAATAAATCATAATCAACACTCAGAAATCGCAGTAGCAGCGGTAATGCCAGTCACCAACAGATATAGAAGTACAGGGAATATGACAGACAAGCTATATATAGGTTATGGATATAAATACCCTGTAGTTTGTGTATCTTCTGGACTCTGGCCTCAGCTGTTCTTCTCTCCTCTTCTGACTCATTAGTGTTCTCCTCCTCTTCCTCTGGACAGCTGGACAGACAGTTTTAGGCACACACACACATCCAGAGAGAGAGAGAGAGAGAGAGAGAGAGAGAGAGAGAAAGAGAGAGAGCGAGAGAGAAAGAGAGAGACCCCCCACCCACACACTCCCACACCCCTCCCTCCCCTGACTGACCTCTCTACTGCCTCTCTGATTAGTCTCATCCAGGTGTTGCGTTCGTCTTTCGAGGAAGTGTGGACCTCGTACATCTCTGGCCCTGCGGCCGACGCACTGATCAGAAACATCCCTCTCTCCTCATTGGCTACCTCTCTGACGATCAGCTTCTGGAGAGAGATCACTGGGGGCTTCTGGTCCTGAGGAGCACAGACAGACAGAATGGGAGGATGACAGCGTATTAGTAAAGTTCATTAAAACAGAGGGCCAACATTCACAGATGTAGGGGATGACATGTCTTTTTGAGTCCCAATCCCCCACATAAGATAAGAGATTGTGTATTACTCCATCCAGGATGACATGTCTTTTTGAGTCCTAATCCCCCACATAAGATAAGAGATTGTGTATTACCCCATCCAGGATGACATGTCTTTTTGAGTCCTAATCCCCCACATAAGATAAAGAAGAGCAGAGAGCAGTAGCCCAAAGCTATCAGACTTAGTCTAAAGGAACTGAATTGAAGTGTAGAGTTTATTTTGTCTTATTCCATTAAAGTGATGCTCCAGAGGCTTTGTATAATTTCAGCCAGTAGTTTTGAAAGTAGTGCTCACGAGACAAAACTGAAACTTGTGTCCTTCGTCCTCCATTTCATTTAGCAGATACTCTTATCCAGAGCAACTAGGGTTAAGTGCCTTGCTCAAGGGCACATTAACAGATCTTTCACCTAATCGGCAAGGTGAATCGAAACCAGTGACTCTTCGGTTTCTGGCTCAACACGCTGACATGCTAGGCTACCTACCGCCATGTTACGTCCTGCAATATGTAATGAATTTGTAAGTGCTTAAGATCCCGGACTGCATCTTTAACAGCAAATGTCACAAGATCCTTTCATAGACATACCACAGCAGCGAATATGAACTTCTGGTCTTTCTCCTGGAGGAAGATCAGTGTGTCTGTCAGAAGGAGAGCCAGGACATCTGCAGAGATATGACACAAGACAGTTGTAAACAATGCAATCCATTATCAATATTATCATTACTGTGAAATGGATTGATTGATTGACTGATTGATTGTTTGGGTTGATTGATTGACCAGTGTGTGAGACCTTTGAGTCGTCCAGTGGCGGTCTTCCACAGTAACAGGCCTTGGTGTTTGAGGGTCTGGCCTGGCCCCAGAACATCCTGCTTTCTGAAGGTGTGCCCGTTCTTCAGCTTGGCAAAGCTCCGATTCTCCATCCTGTTCAGAACATCCTGTAACCGCTGACCCTGCTCAAACTCACTGACCATCAGGTCAACTGCCGCGATCACTTCCTTGATCAGAACCAGAGCTCTGGAAAGGTCCATGTGCTCCTCACTGTCCACTGAGAGAGGGAGAGGGGGGAGGGGAGGGAGGGGGAGAGAGAGAGAGAGAGAGAGAGAGAGAGAGACAGAGAGAGAGAGAGAGAGAGAGAGAGAGAGGGAGAAAATATTTGGGCACATTGAAGTTGTAAGCGCAATACTATACATCCAGTTACCATCATATCAGTATGGAAGTTATATTTCAAATACAGCACATTGTTGACCTTTTGTCAAAGTCTTCATGTAATCTCTGACTGTAACTGTTACTCTAACTGCTGTATATTCACACTGATAGCTGAGCTGTATGATAAAACCACCTGTCCAACATAAAACCAGCCTGTTCATGTTATCTGATCCTGACAGCAGAGGGCAGCAATGCAAAGCGAGGCAGACTGACCCTGAGTGTACTGCAGAATCCTCTCCAGCAGAACAGGGTACTTAGTGATCCTCTGGGTCACCAACAAGATGCATTCTGGGATCTCTCTCCTCCGGACCAAATAGTTATTACTTTGTTGCTATAGAAACACAAAATCAATCATTAGTCACAAGTGGAATATACAATATAACCACTTCTCAAGGTATCCTATATCGAGACATAACTTGTAGAGACAGATAACTCCTCAATACAACTTCTCAAGGTATCCTATATCGAGACATAACTTGTAGAGACAGATAACTCCTCAATACAACTTCTCAAGGTATCCTATATCGAGACATAACTTGTAGAGACAGATAACTCCTCAATACAACTTCTCAAGGTATCCTATATCGAGACATAACTTGTAGAGACAGATAACTCCTCAATACAACTTCTCAAGGTATCCTATATCGAGACATAACTTGTAGAGACAGATAACTCCTCAATACAACTTCTCAAGGTATCCTATATCGAGACATAACTTGTAGAGACAGATAACTCCTCAATACAACTTCTCAAGGTATCCTATATCGAGACATAACTTGTAGAGACAGATAACTCCTCAATACAACTTCTCAAGGTATCCTATATCGAGACATAACTTGTAGAGACAGATAACTCCTCAATACAACTTCTCAAGGTATCCTATATCGAGACATAACTTGTAGAGACAGATAACTCCTCAATACAACTTCTCAAGGTATCCTATATCGAGACATAACTTGTAGAGACAGATAACTCCTCAATACAACTTCTCAAGGTATCCTATATCGAGACATAACTTGTAGAGACAGATAACTCCTCAATACAACTTCTCAATCTTGCGACTTGAGTAGTCTTCTAAGCAGACAAGCCAAACGTACCTTGATGAAGGTCTGAAATCGTTTGTTGTGCTGCTGTAACTCTTTGAAGAAGGTGACTGCCTCAGTGTGATGACTGCAGAACTCTCCATACACCTGTTTCATCCTCTCTGCACTGTCTTCAGAAAACTGCACCAGAAATGGGAAGTTATTCAGTCAATCTAGATCCAACGTACTCAATCAGTCAAATAGAACATTAACGCCACAGTCATGTTTCTTGAGGTTGAATTACTGAATTACAGGAGAGAGTGAATGGGCATTGGCAATGTTTCAAACAAAAAAAACATCAATATCTGTATTTACCCAGGTTTTGTGGAGGTACTGATTCATTGTAATCAGCATGTATATCAGACTCAGCATGTATTTCTAGGGGTCATGAGGTCATTCTGTCTGCACAGATTCCATATGACTGTATGGAAAAAGCTGCCACTAGTTTTTGTGTTACAAAGGACTTTATTTTAACAGGGCACCTGTTGCAACAGGATGTCGCCGATGCGTACTATGACGTAGTTCCTGTCCCCATGTGGCTTGGCGGAGCTGTGGCGGCGTTCCCTCATGGCGTTGAAGAGGTTGTGGTGGAGGAGGAGGAGGTCATCCAGACAAGGAAAGACACGGTCCAAGGCACCCGCATCCAACTGAACCTCCTCCCTCATCCCTCGCCGAAACACCTCAGCCATGATCCTCAGTGTCTGGAGGTGGTGCATCTCTGTCTGCATCAACTCTGAGAGGACACACACAGTCAGTGGAGGCTGCTGAGGGGAGGAAGGCTCATAATAATGGCTGGAACGGAGCGAATGAAATGGCATCAAACACAAGGAAAACATGTGTTTGATGTATTTGATACCATTCCATTCATTCCGCTCCAGCCATTATCACGAGCCCGTCCTCCACAATAAATATGCCACCAACCTCCTGTGCACACAGTGCATGTTTGAGATCGACTAGATTGTAGTCTGCCAGCACATAATCACTGATCTTCAAATCATCTTGCATCCCAACTAACTGCTCATTATGTGATCAATATTAGCAATACCTTGCCTTTCTCAAACTGATCCCCTCAAACATGCTGGCACATACGCACATACACACAGTCCAATTATCCACCTTTCCAAGATGACAAAGGTTTCTGTAGACCAACCGATCCATTGGACATGCCATAACAACAAACCATAAACTTTCCTGTGCTATGCCCCTTAACATTTCAGCACTCATTACTCATTTATAACTCACTAACTGTATTACAAAACAGCCGGTTTCATTACATATGAACGCAGTGTTTTCTCACCATAGATAACATCCTGTCTCTTGACCACCCGTTTGTCCTGCTTCTTACAGAACGTGTGTTCCACTGTCAGACTCCAAGACTCAGCCTCGTAGTCCAGAGCATCAGCATCCAGGTCACCATGGAGACTAGCGTCCACACAGTCTACTTGGGGAGTGGAAGGACAAACTGTAAGAAAGACATGAATCATAGGTCTCTTTCTAACACCTGTTCATCATCATTCCTCTGCATTTCCAATGGAAAATGGTTTGACACAAAATGGACAGCATTGACGGTCTGTGTTGTCCCTTCTGGGTTCCCATCCCTGCAGTACCTTCTCCGACGGAGGAGTCAGTGGACGTGGACGACTCGGTGGTCTGCAGAAGCTCCTCTGATTGGCCAGGACACCACCTGCTGTCAGACTCCGCCTCTGGACTCTCACTAAGCCTGCCGGGACAGTGACAATGTGTCAATAACATACAGTAAGTATCATCCCAAAAAATCATAATCACAATCTAACTGTAATATACTGAGAGTGAGAGATAGATAGTTAGGGAGAGTAGGAGACAGAGAGAGAGAGAGCAACGGGCACCCTGCCTGTGACCAAAGAGGCATGTATCACACGCTCAGCATGCTCTGCTCAAACCTAAACCACACAAATAACAACACTGGACATTATGGAACACAAAGCTTTCACTATCTTGTGCTGGAATAGACAAGGTCTGAGGTCATCTGCTTTTGGACGAAAGAGAAGGAACCCAGGGGGTATGCTCAGGGGGTATGCTAATTTGGTATAGAGCAGACATACCCCACTCTATTAAATTAGTCAAAACAGGAACATTTTACATCTGGCTATAAATTAATAAGGAAATTATCTCAACAGAGAAAAATTTCCTCATGTGTGCTACCTAGATCCCCCCCCAATAGAATCCCCACACTTTAATGAAGATGGCTTCTCCATCCTAGAGGGAGAGGTCAATCATGTCTAGGCCCAGGGACACATACTAGTCTGAGAACCTGACATTCTCAGCACACGGGGACAAACACCAACCTGGAGATGACAGCATTCCCTCCCAAATATGCCAACCTAGACACAACTATGACAAAACAACCAACAAAAATGGGGCACAACTCTTGTCTCTACATAGTCAATGGTAGGTAGGCTTCAGGGGGACTCCTATAGTAGGTACACCTCCAGCTCATCCCCTGGCAGTTTGTACTATAGATTTCTTTATCACAGACCTCAACCCGAGTCTCTCAGAGCGTTCACAGTCATCCCACTAACACCCCTATCAGATCACAGAAAAATCATAGCCTACTTGAACAAAGAAATAATCATGAGGCCTCAAAGCTGAACAAACTGCATACTATTAAGAAACGCTGTAGATTGGAGGAAAGAAGTGTAGAAACGTACCAAAAAACAATTAGGCAGCAACTTATTAAATCCCTTTTAGACAACTTCCTGGGCAAAACATTTCACTGCAATAGTGAAGTTGTAAACTTGGCAGTAGAAAGCCTAAACTGTATATTATTTGACCTTTCAGCTTCGCTATCAAATCTAAAAACGTCAAGCAGACAACCTAAGAAAATGAACAACATTGACAAATGGTTTGATGAAGAAGGCAAAACCCCATGAAAGAAACTGATAAGCACATCCAACCAAAAACACAGAAAACCTGAAACTATGCCTTCACTATGGTGAAACACTAAAACAATACAGAAATACAATAAGAAAAAAGAAGGAACAGCATGTCAGAAGTCTGCTTAATTGAAGAATCCATAGAATCTAACCACTTTTGGGAAAATTGGAACACACTAAACCAACAACAACACGAAGCGCTACCTATTCTAAAAAGAGACGTATGGATAAACCACTTCTCTAATCTTTTTGGCTCAATAACAAAGAACAAACAGAAAAAAACATATACAAGATCAACTACAAATCTTAGAATCAGCTATTAATTATTACCAGATCCCACTGGATTCTCCAATTACATTGAATGAACTACAGGTCAAAATGCAAATCCTCCAACACAAAAAGGCCTGTGGTGTTGATAGTATCCTGAATAAAATTATAACATCATCAACAGCAGACTCCAAAATGTCCTAAGTGAAAACAATGTCATGAGCAAATATCAAATTGTCTTCTTTCCAAAATACCGTAGGACAGACCACGTATACACCCTGCACACCCTTATTGACAAACAAACTAAACAAAGCAAAACAAAAGCAAAGTCTTCTCATGCTTTGTTAATTTCAAAAAAGCTTTTGACTCAATTTGACTCAATTTTGCATGATGGTCTGCTATACAAAGTGATGGAAAGCGGTGTAGGGGAAAAAAACATATGACATTATAAAATCAATGTACACAAAAAACAAGAGTGAAGTTAATATTGGCAATAAACACTCACATTTCTTTACTCAGAGATGCAGCTTGAAACCCACCCTCTTCAACATATGAACTCAGCAAAAAAATAAATGTCCCTTTTTCAGGACCCTGTCTTTCAAAGATAATTCGTAAAACTCTAAATAACTTCACAGATCTTCATTGTAAAGGGTTCAAACACTGTTTCCCATGCTTGTTCAATGAACCATAAACATTTAATGAACATGCACCTGTGGAACCGCCGTTAAGACACTAACAGCTTACAGACGGTAGGCAATTAAGGTCACAGTTATGAAAACTTAGGACACTAAAGAGGCATTTCTACTGACTCAGGGTCCCTGCTCATCTGCGTGAACATGCCTTAGGCATGCTGCAAGGAGACATGAGGACTGCAGATGTGGCCAGGGCAATAAATTGCAATATCCGTACTGTGAGATGCCTAAGACAGCGCTACAGGGAGACAGGGCGGACAGCTGATCGTCCTCGCAGTGGCAGACCACGTGTAACAACACCTGAACAGGATCGGTAGATCCGAACATTACACCTGCAGGACAGGTACAGAATGGCAACAGCAACTGCCCGAGTTACACCAGGAACGCACAATCCCTCCATCAGTGCTCAGACTGTCTGCAATAGGCTGAGAGAAATGTATTTTGTAAAAGTATTCTGAGCCTTTACTCAGTACTTTGTTGAAGCACCTTTGGCAGCGATTAAAGCCTCAAGTCTTCTTGGGTATGACGCTACAAGCTTGGCACACCTGTATTTGGGGAGTTTCTCCCATTTCTCTCTGCAGATCCTCTCAAGCTCTGTCAGGTTGGATGGTGAACGTTATTTTCAAGTCTCTCAAGAGATGTTCGATCGGGTTCAAGTCCGGGCTCTGGCTGGGCCACTCAAGGACATTCAGACTTGTCCCGAATCCACTCCTGCGTTGTCTTGGCTGTGTGCTTAGGGTCGTTGTCCTGTTGGAAGGTGAACCTTCACCCCAGTCTGAGGTCCTGAGTGCTCTGGAGCATGTTTTCATCAAGGATCGCTCTGTACTTTGCTCTGTTCATTTTTCCCTCAATCCTGACTAGTCTCCCAGTCCCTGCCGCTGAAAAACATCCCCGCAGCATGATGCTGCGCTTCATTGTAGGGATGGTGCCAGGTTTCATCCAGAAGTGATGCTTGGCATTCAGGCCAAAGATTTCAATCTCGGTTTCATCAGACCAGAGAATCTTGTTTCTCATGGTCAGAGAGTCTTTAGGTGTCTTTTGGCAAACTCCAATTGGACTGTCATGTGCCTTTTATAGTGGAGTGGCTCAATGTCCAATCAAATGAATTTACCACAGGTGAACTCCAATAAAGTTGTAGAAACATCTCAAAGATGATCTATGGAAACAGAATGCGCCTAAGCTCAATTTAAAGTTTCATAGCAAAGGGTTTGAATAAGGTATTTCTGTTGTTTTTTTAAAATATATTTGCAAAAAAAATTAAAACCTGTTTTCACTTTGTTATTGTGGGGTACTGAATGAGATTGCTGAGGATTTTAAACATATATATATTTTAGAATAAGGCTGTAACGTAACAAAATGTGAAAAAAGTCAAGGGGTCTGAATACTTTCCAACGGCACTGTGCCCACTGCCCACAAAATGAGGTGGAAACTGAGCTGTACTTCCTAAGCTCCTGTCAAATGTATAACCACATTAGAGATACATCAGGGCATAAAATGTACGTTTTGGTCCACCTGCCATTGTGGCCGGTAGATCAAAAATCTACCAGCCACTCAGATATTTTCCCAGCCAAAATATTTTTTGCCGCTAAAATTACACCAACAAAACACAAAAAAACAGATGAACATGCTTTGTGATGTATCTAGAACAATAAATGTGTTACTAGTAAAAAGTAACTAATGTGGTATATTGTTTAGTCTTTTAACCAAAATACACTATACAGTGCCTTGCAGAAGTATTCATCCTCCTTGGCGTTTTTCCTATTCTGTTGCATTAAAACCTGTCAATTGAATGGATTTTTAATTGGATTTCATGTAATTGACATACACAATATAGTTCAAACTGGTCAAGTGGAAAAAATAACTTATTTCAAAGAATTCTAAAAAATTCAAACGGAAAAGGGGTGCGTGCATATGTATTCACACCCTTTGCTATGAAGCCCCTAAATAAGATCTGGTGCAACCAATTACCTTAAGAAGTCACATAATTACTTAAATAAACTCCACATGTGTGCAATATAAGTGTCACATGATCTCAGTATATATACACCTGTCCTGAAAGGACCTAGAGTCTGCAACACCGCTAAACAAGAGGCACCACCAAGTAGGCGGCACCATGAAGACCAAAGAGCTCTCTAAACAGATCAGGGACAAAGTTGTGAAGTACAGATCAGGGTTGGGTTATAAAAAAATATCAGAAACTTTGAACATCCCACGGAGCACCATTAAATCCATTATTTAAAAAAAACTGAAAGAATATGGCACCACAACAAACCTGACAAGAGAGGGCCGCCCACCAAAACTCACCAGGCAAGGGTGGCATTAATCAGAGAGGCAACAAAGAGACCAAAGATAACCCTGAAGGAGCTGCAAAGCTCCACAGCGGAGATTGGAGTATCTGTCCATAAGACTACTTTAGCTGTACACTCCACATAGCTGGACTTTACGGAAGAGTGGCCAGAAAAAAAGCCATTGCTGAAAGAAAAAAATAAGCAAACACGTTTGGTGTTCACCAAAAGTAATGTGGGAGACTCCCCAAACATATGGAAGAAAGGGTACTCTGGTTAGATGAGACTAAAATTGAGCTTTTTGGCCATCAAGGAAAATGCTATATCTGGCGCAAACCCAACACCTCCCATCACCCCAAGAACATCATCCCCACAGTGAAGCATGATGGTGGCAGCATCATGCTGTGGGGATGTTTTTCATCGGCAGGGACTGGGAAACTGGTCAGAATTGAAGGAATGATGGATGACCCTAAATACAGGGAAATTCTTGAGGGAAACCTGTTTCAGTCTTCCAGAGATTTGAGACTGGGACGGAGGTTCACCTTCCAGCAGGACAATGACCCTAAGCATACTGCTAAAGCAACACTCGCGTGGTCTGTGGTATGACTTAAAGATTGCTGTACACCAGCGGAACACATCCAACTTGAGGGAGCTGGAGCAGTTTTGCCTTGAGGAATGGGCAAATATGCCAGTGGCTAGATGTGCCATGCTTATAGAGACATACACCAAGAGACTTGCAGCTGTAATTGCTGCAAAAGGTGGCTCTACAAAGTATTGGCTTTTTGGGGGTGTGAATAGTTATGCACGCTCAAGTTCTGTTTTTTATCTTATTTATTGTTTGTCTCACAAAAAAAACATATTTTGCATCTTCAAAGTCGTAGGCATGTTGGGTAAATCAAATGATACAAAACCCCTAAAAAATAATTTTAATTCCAGGGTGTAAGGCAACAAAATAGGAAAAATGTTAAGAGGGATATGGACACCCCTTCAAATTAGTGGATTCAGCTATTTCAGCCACACATGTTTCTGACAGCTGTAAAAAATCGAGCACACAACCATGCAATCTCCATAGGTAATATTGGCAGTAGAATGGCCTTACTGAAGAGCTCATTGACTTTCAGTGTGGCATAGGATGCCACCTCTCTAACAAGTCAGTGTGCCAAATTTCTTCCCTGCTAGAGCTGCCCCGGTCAACTGTAAGTGCTGTTATTGTGAAGTGGAAACGTCAAGGAGCAACAACGGCTCAGCCGAGAAGTGGTAGGCCACACAAGCTCACAGAACTGGACGGACGAGTGCTGAAGCGCGTAAAAATTGTCTGTCCTTGGTTTCAACTGTCTCCGGAAGCAACGTCAGCACAATAACTGTTCCTTGGGAGCTTCATGAAATGGGTTTCCATGGCAAAGCAGCCGCAGACAAGCCTAAGATCACCATGCGCAATGCCAAGCGTTGGCTGGAGTGGTGTGAAGCTTACTGCCGTTGGACTCTGGAGTAGTGGAAGCGCATTCTCTGGAGTGATGAATCACGCTTCATCATCTGGCAGTCTGACAGACAAATCTGGGATTGGCAGATTCCAGGACAACGCTACCTACCTTTGTGGCAACAGTTTGGGGAAGGCCCTTTCCTGTTTCAGCATGACAATGCCCCCGTGCACAAAGCAAGGTCCATACAGAAATGGTTTGTCGAGATCGGTGTGGAAGTGCTTGACTGGCCTGCACAGAGCCCTGACCTCAACCTCATCGAACACCTTTGGGATGAATTGGAACACCGACGGAGAGCCAGGCCTAATCGCCCAACATCTGTGCCCGAACACACTAATGCTCACTAGTCCCTGCAGCAATGTTCCAACATCTAGTGGAAAGCCTTCCCAGAAGACTGGAGGCTGTTATAGCAGAAATGGGGGGACCAACTCCATATTAATGCCCATGATTTTGGAATGATTTTGAATGTGTCAACATACTTTTGGTAATGTAGTGTATCACAGATGAGACAAACATGTTCACCTCCCCCTTTAAGGGCAGGAGGTTACCGTGGTAGCATGACTAAAGTCATGTTTGTGCCTGTGAGATTGAGTCTGCCTAGTAGCATCATTGTTTTCTCTTCAAACATTGAAAAACAACCTAGCTTGTGAACAAAACAATGTAAATAGCCAAGAAACACAAGAACAAAGTCTCACTTTCCTTTCAAGTAAATTAGACCAACTGTTATGCCTGTGCACGGCGCTACTAAAAATGAATCTTTAACAGCTCCTCAGGTACGCACAGCCCCCAGCCAGGCAGTGTTGCAGTGCGAGGTGAAATAGGCTATATAGGATTCATAGTTCTTTGACTCTTTCATTTACCAGCTACGAAACAAAACGGCAGAAATACTTTGAAAACAGCTACTGCAGTATTTATTTTACTATGAATGTGATCATACTTAACTATTTTTATTCACAAAATTGTGAGTGAAATGCTCGCACTGTGGAGCCCTGACCACCCGCCAATGTGGCTGGTGAAATAGACATCTTACACGCTAATGCCAAAATCTACCCGCATGTGGCAGGTGGCAGGTGGCAGGTGGCAGGTGGTGGGTGTTCCTTTTAGGTCCTGGATACATATTTCCCACAGATCACACAGACCCAGAAATCAAACATCGATAAACTCCCATTTCTGTTAGGCGAAATACTGCAGTGTGCAATCACAACAGCACAAACAACACTGTAAATAACAACAATATTGATCCCTGCTATTCATACTACAACTATTTGCACATTGCTAAAACTTGAAGTGTCTTTATCTTTTTGAAACCTTTTTGAATGCAATATTTACTGTTAAAAATATTTCACTTCCTTTGGCAATGTAAACATGTTTCCCATGCCAATAAATCCCTTTTGAATTGAATTTAATTTAGAGAGACATATGTAACGGATGTGAAACAGCTAGCTTAGTTAGCGGTGTGCGCTAAATAGCGTTTCAATTGGTGACGTCACTTGCTCTGAGACCTTGAAGTAGTGGTTCCCCTTGCTCTGCAAGGGCTGCGGCTTTTGTGGAGCGATGGGTAACGATGCCAATGTAACAGTATAATTTTACACCGTCCCCTCGCCCATACCCGGGCGCGAACCAGGGACCTTCTGCACACATCAACAACTGACACCCACGAAGCATCGTTACCCATCGCTCCACAAAAATCCGCAGCCCTTGCAGAGCAAGGGGAACCACTACTTCAAGGTCTCAGAGCAAGTGGCGTCACCAATTGAAACGAGAGAGAGAGTTACAGAGAGAGAGAGAGAGAGAGAGAGAGAGAGAGAGAGAGAGAGAGAGAGAGAGAGAGAGAGAGAGAGAGAGAGAGAGAGAGAGAGGTGGACAGAGAGAGAGAGAAAGAGAGAGAGAGAGAGAGAGAGGGAGGAGAGAGGGGTGGACAGAGAGAGAGAGAGAGAGAGAGAGAGAGAGAGAGAGAGAGAACCATAGAAAACATTAAAGGAGGAAATCCTATTATCTATTGGGAGAAAAGCTGCAAAATATGTAGCTGAAACACCCGTAGGGACAGCCAGTATAATGACAAACCAGAATAATAACATGGTCTTGTTAATTGTTATTACTAATTGAGTATTATTATTTGTTCTATTATTATCTATCTGCGTCATCAATGATTTGATATGTGTCTATATGTTTGCTTTGGCAATGTATGTATGTGTATAAAGCCTTTTGAATTTTTTTGAGAGAGCGAGACAGAGCGAGAAAGAGAGATGCTGAGCTGACCTGTCTGTGGCAGAAGGGACGCTCCTGGAGAGAGGGTTGGGGAGGGAGGCTGTTTCCCTCTTGTCCCTCTGGCTCATCATAGGTAGAGAGGCTGAGGTGGATATCGGACATGGAGAGGGACTGTCTCGCACTGTGAAGTCTGGACGAGGGAGGAGAGGAGAGGAGAGGAGAGGAGAGGAGAGGAGAGGAGAAGAGAGGAAAGGAAAGGAAAGGAAAGGAAAGGAAAGGAAAGGAAAGGAGAAGAGAGAGGAATGTTGTTGTTTCAGGATTCCTTCCTCTGAGTGCTTCACAGGATGACAACATCAAGCCATGACATCAATGACCTTTGGACTGTGTGATGTAAAACTCACTCTGCGGGAGGGATGCTGTTCGGTTCTTCACCATAGTAACTGCATACTTATCCTGAAGTTTCTGTAGTTTTAATACAAAGATTTACAAAAAGGAGTCTAGTAGGACACCAGAGAATTAAACATTCCAAATAGATCTCTTCGTTCAACAAAGAGAGATGAGTAGAAGATGTGTCACTGGACTAGTTTACCATTAACACACCCCAATGTTTATGTGTGTGGTTGTGGGGCAGAGGTTCACACACACACACACATACACACACAGGCTGGAACTCACCTTTAGACACGGGGGAGCAGAGTCCTTACAACCCTTATGGACCATGACTGTACAACCTGAGGGAGAGAGGGATATTTACATATATAGAGATATCAACCACCAGGATGGAAATAGAATAACTACATGAATGAATGAATTGGAATTCTGATACCTTCCCCTAAAATGTGGATCTTTGCAATTATAAACTACTTGGTATCTATGTTGAATGCAAAGAAAGCCTATGGATACATATACACTTTATTTATCTTGAGATATGTCTTGCTACATTTCCAATAAATATATCTGATCTTTTTTGATTCTCTGTGACAGAGTTGCAGATCACTGAGATATCTTGTATGTTTCTAGCATTGCGGAACACATTGATTGATTTGACTGATACATGACTAATGAGTAAACGGTGACTGCTGATTACTTACAGGAGCAGTGCAGAAGGTCCTTGCCAGTAGCAGGTTTGTCACAGACCAGACAGACGGTGGGACCAGCACAGGAACCCGTGGAGAAACGATGTCCATTCTGCTGTTTGTCCTTATCTGTCCCTTCCTTCTCTCTCTCCTTCTCCTTCCCCTTCTCTCTCTCCTTCTCCTTCCCCTTTCCCTTGGAGAACCAGGGTAGATTCCCAGGGGTGAACATCAGAGGCATGGATAGGCTAGTTAACACACACCCATATACTGTAACTACATCCAAACCCTTTCAGAAACAACCCGTCAAAGCATAGAAAATACTGACTGTAACTCTGTAACACCATAGGTTACACTCAGCTAGCCTTAAGCACTATAATCCAGGTTACTGATACTGTGGTCTGGCTAGCCTATAAGTAGTCACAAATAGCCACACGTACACTGACTCCAATTGAATCAGTTACATGTGAATGATCCAAGCCTTATTTCAGCACATTTTAAAGTCCACTGTGACGGAAATGGGGAGGGGGGGGGGGGGGGGTTTCCACATGCTGATCACCAACAAAGGGTTGATGATTGAAAGGAAATAACCTACAGTGTTTTAATGGTGTTTTGGGTCAATGTTATTTCCCCAAACATTTCCTGCTCTTTGTCATCATTTGAAGAACAGACCCTGAGGTGAATCCTAAGGAGAACGGTTGGGATGATAACAACAATAATATAATAATAATACATGCTATTTATATAGCACTTTTCAAGGATGCACATTCTCAAGATAATGGGCTTTTGTATCAGATAATTAAGTGATAATAGCAGCATGATAACTGACACTCAATGGTATCAGTTTCACAGCACTTTCTGGGTGTGTCATGAATGAATGAATTGGAATTCTGATACCTTCCCCTAAAATGTGGATCTTTGCAATTATAAACTACTTGGTATCTATGTTGAATGCAAAGAAAGCCTATGGATACATATACACTTTATTTATCTTGAGATATGTCTTGCTACATTTCCAATAAATATATCTGATCTTTTTTTAGTCTCTGTGACAGAGTTGCAGATCACTGAGATATCTTGTATGTTTATAGCATTGCGGAACACATTGATTGATTTGACTGATACAGCTGAGACTTGCAGCTGAAAAACGCCAAGGGGGATGAATACTTTTGCAAGGAACTGTATATAGTGTCTCACCTTGTTCTTGTTGCGAGTGGTGGACATCCTGCTCTTGAGGAAGCTGAAGGTACGAATCACTTTGTATTTCTCTGACTCCACCTTGGAGGGGATGTTGTACTTGTCCCACTCCTCCTCTTCAATTCTGTTCAGAAACAATTGGTTTAGCATCATAGCCATATAGGGTTAGAAATGTCAAATCCTCATCAAACATGACATATGTTGGGTTGTATGAACTGTATAAACTAGAGTCCTGTTTGCTGATCTATTTTTCTTTCTGCCTGGTGTTCTTTGCTGACCAACAGCAAATTCATTTGACGTATAGTCCTTACTAATAGTAGTAACGTGACTGTCATCCTTTTCATCAACAAGGAAAGTAAAAGGTAGAAAACACAGCACACAACTTATGAAAGCATACTAGTAATGCTACCAATACAATCAATACAAATACTTTTGATAATACTAATAATAGTGATAATACTACTACTACTAATAATAATACTAATAATATTAATAACACTAGTACTACTAATAATAATACTAATAATACTAATAATACTAGTAAACATGGTATTTGGTTAGTAGGTCAATCGGTGAGTGACTGTCATACCAGGCTGGATCAAGTATACAGCTAGAACACATGCAATACAAAGCCATAGATGTTTACTACAGAATCAATACAAAAATAAGCCAGCCAATAGAATCTTCTGTGTGATTCCAGATAATGGGAGGATAGGCCACGTATACCTGAGAGGTCACAGTTCAATGAAAGATCAATGCGAGTTAAGAATGGGTTACACAGTAGTAGTTAGAGACACGTGCAGCACACGTGCACGAATCAAACATGGTTCATTCATTTACATCAACAACATACAAGTGTAATCTCTGAAAGTTAATGGTGATGCCATGCTAGGCAGAGTGCATTGTGGGCACAAATGTAGAGGTTAGATATCAGGATGCACACAGGGGACCTCTAGAGTTAAAAGGGTTGGCATGAAGAGGTTACACTGGGGCTGGAGCTAGGGGGCTAGAGGGCTGGCTTCCAGATCAAGGGAGTTACTGTAGGGTTCATGTCTAGAGTACCCTTATCCAGATCAGGGAAGTTACTGTAGGGTTAATGTCTAGAGTACCTTCATCCAGATCAGGGAAGTTACTGTAGGGTTAATGTCTAGAGTACCTTCATCCAGATCAGGGAAGTTACTGTAGGGTTAATGTCTAGAGTACCTTCATCCAGATCAGGGAAGTTACTGTAGGGTTAATGTCTAGAGTACCTTCATCCAGATCAGGGAAGTTACTGTAGGGTTAATGTCTAGAGGGCCAGCATCCAGATCAGGGGAGTTACTATAGCATTAATGTCTAGAGGGCCAGCATCCAGATCAGGGAAGTTACTGTAGGGTTAATGTCTAGAGTACCTTCATCCAGATCAGGGAAGTTACTGTAGGGTTAATGTCTAGAGGGCCAGCATCCAGATCAGGGAAGTTACTGTAGGGTTAATGTCTAGAGGGCCAGCATCCAGATCAGGGGAGTTACTGTAGAGTTAGAGGCTATTGGGCTATCTTCCCAGTGGAAAGGAAGGGCCAGGGCTGCCAGCCCAGAAGGGGGCGATGCCCACGTACTCTTTGAGGAACTCTGAGAGGGTGAGGTGTTGAATGGACTCTGCCAGCTCAACGCTGCCCTCGTCGTCTGCAGACTGGGCACGCTTACGAAACCTTAACTCCCTAGGGACACATTACACACACACATTACACACACAGCTCTGATACATACAGTACATAAACACACACACGCACACGCACAAGCACACTCACACACACACAGCTCTGACATACACTAACACACACACAGGTCTGGTACACACTGACATACTCTAGAGGGAACTATAGAGCTTTGACTGACTATGTGTTCAGGACATTTCAACAGATGAATGGAGGAAGAGGACAAAGGCAGTTGGCATGGTTCCTGGAAGCATCTCATCCCAATGAAGGACATAGTGAGCAGGAAGTAAAGAGGCTCCCTTTTCCTAGTCTGTCTCTCTTGTGTTGGAGCTATTCAATGAAAGGATACTATACAGTAAATCTTTTTACACTCACTGTGTCACAAAGTTACAGAGCATTAGCCTGACTTCATCTGAGGACAGGCCCTGTATTTTAAAATTGCTTTGGACAAAATGTTCATTGACAAATAAACATTTTCTGAGCACAATGAGCTTACAATTTAGTCTACAACCACACTTTGGGTACTGATAAAGGGTGGCTTAAAGGTTTTGTAATATATAGCCATCAACCTCACCACCTGTGAAACAGGGTTAAAACAACGCTGCAAGCCTTGGCATGGTAACAGACAAGCCTGGAGTTAAACAAACAAAACACGGTCTTGATATAAAGAGAACCAGGAAGTCCACAACAGCGAGAGAGCCCTTGGTCACCCAGCAACCAACTAAGAAGTCATTGTGAGGGCTGGAGAGCCTGGGAATTAGGGGGAAACTGTACAAAACTGTAAGAATGTCAAACACACTTTAGACAGACACGTTAGATCAGTGGATACATACCTTTTTTCGAGAGGCTGCTCTGATAGACTGAATGTTCTCTGTTCTGTGGAGGACAAGACAGCTGAAACATGAACCTTCTGTGTGAAAGTAAACAGCGTGAGAAACATTATCTATGAAAACCAATCAACACAATCAAGTCTGATCAGATACAGATTTGCTGATCCCCCCCCTCAGCCCTGGGTGTCTTCAATGATGTCATCATGGAATGCTGCAATGCTGAGGTTGCACTGTGATTGGGCAGGGTAGCCAAGCCAGACAATGCACTTACCCAAGCCCACACCCTCACATATACACTGACATATGATACTTATGACTTATATATGATATTTTCACACTCACCACATATGCTGCTGCTACTGTCTATTATCTATCCTGCTAGATCAATTACCTGGTATCCCTGCACATCGACTGCTGCTACTGTCTATTATCTATCCTGCTAGATCAATTACCTGGTACCCCTGCACATCGACTGCTGCTACTGTCTATTATCTATCCTGCTAGATCAATTACCTGGTACCCCTGCACATCGACTGCTGCTACTGTCTATTATCTATCCTGCTAGATCAATTACCTGGTACCCCTGCACATCGACTGCTGCTACTGTCTATTATCTATCCTGCTAGATCAATTACCTGGTACCCCTGCACATCGACTGCTTGTTCTCCCTGCATGGGTTATTCCCCTTCATGGTTTTGAGTACTTTTTGAACTCTATTGATATTTTCTCTCCACACAGTCCGTCTTTCATTCTAGCTTGAGCGCAAACCCTCATACTGGCTTTCTACTTCCTGTATATAGCCATGTTATTTTCTACTCCCTGTATATAGCCATGTTAATTTCTACTCCCTGTATTTAGCCATGTTAATTTATACTCCCTGTATATAGCCATGTTATTTTCTACTTCCTGTATATAGCCATGTTATTTTCTATTTCCTGTATATAGCCATGTTAATTTCTACTTCCTGTATATAGCCATGTTAATTTCTACTTCCTGTATATAGCCATGTTAATTTCTACTTCATGTATATAGCCATGTTAATTTCTACTTCCTGTATATAGCCATGTTATTGTTACTCGTCATTGTGGTTCATTATTCACTTAGAATGTATTCCTTATTTTTTTATTTTACTAGTCAAGTCAGTTAAGAACAAATTCTTATTTACAATGACGGCCTACACCGTACCACTATTCACATTTTTCATTTTTTATGTTTCTCTCTGCAAAAGGACCCGTAAGTAAACATTTCACTGTTGTTTATGGAGCATGTGACAAATACAATTTTAGTAGATTTTTGACATACACATGTACCTGCACGGACACACACAGTAGCCACATGCCTGCCAGGCCTGGTGTTAGCACAGTGTGAGTTTTGGAAGCTAGGGGCTCTAAGGCAAGCTATATAGTCGTGGACAAAAGTTTTCAGAATGACGCAAATATTATAAAGTCCACAAAGTTTGCTGCTTCAGTGTCTTTAGATATTTTTGTCAGATGTTACTATGGAATACTGAAGCATAATTACAAGCATTTCATAAGTGTCAATGGCTTTTATTGACAATTACATGAAGTTGATGCAAAGAGTCAATATTTGCAGTGTTGACCATTCTTTTTCAAGACCTCTCCAATTCACCCTGGCATGCTGTCAATGAACTTCTGGGCCACATCCTGACTGATGGCAGCCCATTATTTTATAATCAATGCTTGGAGTTTGTCAGAATTTGTGGGTTTTTGTTTGTTCACCCGCCTATTGAGGATTGACCACAAGTTATCAATGGAATTAAGGTCTAGGGAGTTTCCTGGCCATGGACAAAAATATTGATGTTTTGTTCCCCGAGCCACTTAGTTATCACTTTAGCCTTATGGCAAGGTGCTCCATCATGCTGGAAAAGGCATTGTTCGCCACCAAACTTTTCCTGGATGGTTGGGAGAAGTTGCTCTCGGAGGATGTGTTGGTATCATTCTTTATTCATGGCTGCCCTAAACAATCGGAAAGGGGATTCATCAGAGAAAATGACTTTACCCCAGTCCTCAGCAGTCCAATTCCTGTACCTTTTGCAGAATATCAGTCTGTCCCTGATGTTTTTCCTGGAGAAAAGTGGCTTCTTTGCTGCCCTTCTTGACACCAGGCCATCCTCCAAAAGTCTTTGCCTCACTGTGTGTGCAGATGCACTCACACCTGCCTGCTGCCATTTCTGAGCAAGCTCTGTACTGGTGCTGCCCCGATCCCGCAGCTGAATCAACTTTAGGAGACGGTCCTGACGCTTGCTGGACTTTTTTGGGCGCCCTGAAACCTTCTTCACAACAATTGAACCACTCTCCTTGAAGTTCTTGATGATCCGATAAATGGTTGATTTGGGTGCAATCTTACTGGCAGCATTATCCTTGCCTGTGAAGCCATTTTTGTGCAAGAAATGATGACGGGACGTGTTTCCTTGCAGGTAACCATGGTTGATAGAGGAAGAACAATGATTCCAAGCACCACCCTCCTTTTGAATCTTCCAGTCTGTTATTCGAACTCAATCAGCATGACAGAGTGATCTCCAGCCTTGTCAACACTCACACCTGTGTTAACGAGAGAATCATCGTCATGATGTCAGCTGGTCCTTTTGTGGCCGGGCTGAAATGCAGTGGAAATGTTATTTTGGGATTCAGTTCATTTGCATGGCAAAGAGGGACCTTGCAATTAACTGCAATTCATCTGATCACTCTTCATAACATTCTGGAGTATATGCTAATTGCCATCATACAAACTGAGGCAGCAGACTTTGTGAAAATTAAAATTTGTGTAATTCTCAAAACCTTTGGCCACGACTTACTAGCAGGGTGGAGCACAGACAGAGATTTAGACAGAGAGATGGGGCATCTACAGGGCAGAGTGGACACAGCACTCACTAGACCATCTACAGGGCAGAGTGGACACAGCACTCACTAGACCATCTACAGGGCAGAGTGGACACAGCACTCACTAGACCATCCACAGAGCAGAGTGGACATAGCACTCACTAGACCATCTACAGGGCAGAGTGTACATAGCACTCACTAGACCATCTACAGGGCAGAGTTGACATAGCACTCCCTAGACCATCCACAGGGCAGAGTGTACATAACACTCACTAGACCATCTACAGGGCAGAGCAGACATAGCACTCACTAGACCATCTACAGGGCAGAGTGAACATAGCACTCACTAGACCATCCACAGGGCAGAGTGAACATAGCACTCACTAGACCACTCAGAGGAACAGAGGGAGGACTTGGATGTAATCAGAGCCATACATAGATAGATACAGTATTTACGGGTTTGGATGTGACTATACAGTAAATGTACCTTCACTATGGTATAGTCACTTTGGTTACATGTTAGTTACAATCAGTAGCCGACTATCTACTGAAGCTGCTTCAGTTAGTGACAACACAGAGAGCATGTTAACTCAGGTACGTAGAGCACATCACATTTTACATTTTAGTCATTCAGCAGACGCTCTTATCCAGAGCCACTTACAGTTAGGACATTCATCTTAAGATAGCTAGGTGGGACAACCACATATCACAGGCATAGTAAGTAAATTTTTCCTCAATAAAGTAGATATCAGCAAAGTCAGTGCTAGAAAGGGGGAAAAAAGTCAAGAGCGAGTGTTCGTTCACGAAAAGCAGGGGGGGGGGGGGGCGAGGAGGAGTTGCGAGGGGTGTTGCTATTGGATTATTTAAGATACTCTTTGAAGAGGTAGGGTTTCAGATGTTTTTGGAAGATGGGCAGGGACTCCGCTGTCCTAGCTTTTGGGGGAAGCTGGTTCCACCATGGGGGTGCCAGGACAGAGAAGAGCTTGGACTGGGCTGAGTGGGAGCTGTCCTCCCGTAGGGGTGGGAGGGCCAAGAGACCAGAGGTCTGAGGAGTGCTCGGGATGGGGGGTAGGGTTTGAGCATAGCCTGAAGGTAGGGAGGGGCCTACTGCTTACTGTACTACTCAAACTCCCATGACAAACCAAACAAGTGAAAAGAGACTTAGCTCAAATAAGGTCAATCCAGGTCATATAAGCTACACAAGCAGTCTAATTCTGGTCTTTTGACCATAATTTGGCAAAAGTTCAGAATTGGGCTGCCTGTGTAAACACAGCCATGGAAGGACAGAACCAAAAATACAAAGACGAACAAGGACTATCAATATAATCAATATAATCAATATAATCAATATAATCAATATAATCAATATAATCATCAGAGAAAACACTGTCAACTGTATTCCAATCGAAGTAATAAAGTTCTCAGTAATGGTTTCTCAATGGGAGGTTATTAACTGTGTTATTAACTAACCTGGGCTGAGGTCAGAGGTCGCAGGCGTGGCTAAGGTTTTGCAGGAGAAGCGGGGGGGCAGCAGGCTGATCTTGGGGGAGGAGTAGGAGTAGGAGCGGTGTCTGATCCCCTGGTTGCCCATATCCTGGAACAATACAATAATACAACACTCAGGTCATACATCTGCTGTATGTTAAAGCCCTGATACATCTGCTGTATGTTAAAGCCCTGATACATCTGCTGTATGTTAAAGCCCTGATACATCTGCTGTATAGCCGTTAAAGCCCTGATACATCTGCTGTATGTTAAAGCCCTGATACATCTGCTGTATGTTAAAGCCCTGATACATCTGCTGTATAGCCGTTAAATCCCTGATACATCTGCTGTATAGCCGTTAAAGCCCTGATACATCTGCTGTATAGCCGTTAAATCCCTGATACATCTGCTGTATGTTAAAGCCCTGATACATCTGCTGTATAGCCGTTAAATCCCTGATACATCTGCTGTATAGCCGTTAAAGCCCTGATACATCTGCTGTATAGCCGTTAAAGCCCTGATACATCTGCTGCATAGCCGTTAAATCCCTGATACATCTGCTGTATGTTAAAGCCCTGATACATCTGCTGCATAGCCGTTAAATCCCTGATACATCTGCTGTATGTTAAAGCCCTGATACATCTGCTGTATAGCCGTTAAATCCCTGATACATCTGCTGTATAGCCGTTAAAGCCCTGATACATCTGCTGTATAGCCGTTAAAGCCCTGATACATCTGCTGTATAGCCGTTAAATCCCTGATACATCTGCTGTATAGCCGTTAAATCCCTGATACATCTGCTGTATAGCCGTTAAAGCCCTGATACATCTGCTGTATAGCCGTTAAATCCCTGATACATCTGCTGTATAGCCGTTAAAGCCCTGATACATCTGCTGTATAGCCGTTAAAGCCCTGATACATCTGCTGCATAGCCGTTAAATCCCTGATACATCTGCTGTATGTTAAAGCCCTGATACATCTGCTGTATAGCCGTTAAATCCCTGATACATCTGCTGTATGTTAAAGCCCTGATACATCTGCTGCATAGCCGTTAAATCCCTGATACATCTGCTGTATAGCCGTTAAAGCCCTGATACATCTGCTGTATAGCCGTTAAAGCCCTGATACATCTGCTGCATAGCCGTTAAATCCCTGATACATCTGCTGTATGTTAAAGCCCTGATACATCTGCTGTATGTTAAAGCCCTGATACATCTGCTGCATAGCCATTAAATCCCTGATACATCTGTTGTATAGCTGTTAAATCCCTGAAACATCTGTTGTATAGCTGTTAAAGCCCTGATACATCTGTTGTATAGCTGTTAAAGCCCTGATACATCTGTTGTATAGCTGTTAAAGCCCTGATACATCTGTTGTATAGCTGTTAAAGCCCTGATACAATGTCCCTGATACATTTGTTGTACAATAGCCCTAATACTATACATCTGTTGTACATTGGCTCTAATACATCTGTTGTACATTGGCCCTAATACTATACATCTGTTGTACATTGGCTCTAATACATCTGTTGTACATTGGCACTAATACTATACATCTGTTGTACATTGGCACTAATACTATACATCTGTTGTACATTGGCTCTAATACTATACATCTGTTGTACATTGGCTCTAATACATCTGTTGTACATTGACACTAATACTATACATCTGTTGTACATTGGCACTAATACTGTACATCTGTTGTACATTGGCACTAATACTGTACATCTGTTGTACATTGGCTCTAATACTATACATCTGTTGTACATTGGCACTAATACTGTACATCTGTTGTACATTGGCTCTAATACTATACATCTGTTGTACATTGGCACTAATACTGTACATCTGTTGTACATTGGCTCTAATACATATGTTGTAAATTGGCTCTAATACATCTGTTGTACATTGGCACTGATACAATGTCCCTGATACATCTGTAGTACATTGGCACTAATACTTTACATCTGTTGTACATTGGCCCTAATACTATACATCTGTTGTACATTGGCCCTAATACTATACATCTGTTGTACATTGGCTCTAATACATCTGTTGTACATTGGCCCTGATACATCTGTAGTACATTGGCTCTAATACATCTGTTGTACATTGGCTCTAATACATCTGTTGTACATTGGCACTAATACTATACATTTGTTGTACATTGGCCCTAATTCTGTACATCTGTTGTACATTGGCCCTAATACTATACATTTGTTGTACATTGGCTCTAATACATCTGTTGCACATTGGCTCTAATACATCTGTTGTACATTGGCTCTAATACTTCTGTTGTACATTGGCCCTGATACATCTGTAGTACATTGGCTCTAATACTATACATTTGTTGTACATTGGCTCTAATACATCTGTAGTACATTGGCTCTAATACATCTGTTGTACATTGGCTCTAATACATCTGTAGTACATTGGCTCTAATACATCTGTTGTACATTGGCCCTAATACTATACATTAGTTGTACATTGGCTCTAATACATCTGTTGTACATTGGCTCCAATACTGTACATCTGTTGTACATTGGCCCTAATACTATACATTTGTTGTACATTGGCTCTAATACATCTGTTGTACATTGGCTCTAATACATCTGTTGTACATTGGCTCTAATACATCTGTTGTACATTGGCTCTAATACATATGTTGTACATTGGCCCTGATACATCTGTTGTACATTGGCTCTAATACATCTGTTGTACATTGGCTCTAATACATCTGTTGTACATTGGCTCTAATACATATGTTGTACATTGGCCCTGATACATCTGTAGTACATTGGCCCTAATACTATACATCTGTTGTACATTGGCCCTGATACTATACATCTGTTGTACATTGGCACTGATACAATGTCCCTGATACATCTGTTGTACATTGGCCCTAATACTATACATCTGTTGTACATTGGCCCTAATACTATACATATGTTGTACATTGGCCCTGGTACATCTGTAGTACATTGGCCCTAATACTATACATCTGTTGTACATTGGCCCTGATACATCTGTAGTACATTGGCCCTAATACTATACATCTGTTGTACATTGGCTCTAATACATCTGTAGTACATTGGCTCTAATACATCTGTTGTACATTGGCTCTAATACATCTGTTGTACATTGGCACTGATACATCTGTAGTACATTGGCTCTAATACATCTGTTGTACATTGGCCCTGATACATTGGCCCTATTACATTTTCCCTGATACATTGGCCATAATACATTGGCCCTAATATAATATCTCTAATTCAATGTCCCTAATACATTGTCCCTAATACATTGTCCCCAATACAATATCCCTAATGCATTGGCCCTAATGCATTGGCCCTAATACAATGGCCCTAATACATTGGCCCTAATACATTGGCCCTAATACATTGGTAAGTCTCTGTGTGTGAGGGTTGAGGAGAAAGCTTCAGCCTGGCCCTAATACATTGGTAAGTCTCTGTGTGTGAGGGTTGAGGAGAAGGCTTCAGCCTGGCCCTAATACATTGGTAATTCTCTGTGTGTGAGGGTTGAGGAGAAAGCTTCAGCCTGGCCCTAATACATTGGTAAGTCTCTGTGTGTGAGGGTTGAGGAGAAGGCTTCAGCCTGGCCCTAATACATTGGTAAGTCTCTGTGTGTGAGGGTTGAGGAGAAGGCTTCAGCCTGGTACCTTTGCGAGGGGGGGGTCGCCGTCTGAGGACGCGGAGTGTGTGCGTGTGCAGGTGAGGTCTGGGGAGGTCTCGTCCCCGCTGCTACGAGGGTCAGAGGTCAGGGGAGAGATGGGAGAGAGGGAAGACTTCACCAGGAACCCCTCCTCATCTCCCTCACTGTCCATCACTAGAGCTACCAGACTGGGGCTGTCAGGGAGAGAAAGAGGAGGAAACGTCCACATTAAGGCCCCTCCCATTATACTGCAGCCGCCTCCTATCCATACTCTAAGTGCTGAAACCAACAGCTGAAATATGAACATTTGTGTCATAAATGGTGCATGGGAAAAGTAGATCAATTGGCTACAGCAAAAACTGTATGGGTTCAAGACTACCTGAACACACCACAACATCCATATAGAGAAAGCATCACACCATAAGAACATACTGAATATATTTGGTCTGGTAAGAGCAAACAATACTACATGTAATCTTCTGTTAATTATACCAGTACAATAATACACAACTGTGATACAGCACTTTTGGTTT
Source organism: Oncorhynchus mykiss (assembly GCF_013265735.2). Classification (NCBI taxonomy): domain Eukaryota; kingdom Metazoa; phylum Chordata; class Actinopteri; order Salmoniformes; family Salmonidae; genus Oncorhynchus; species Oncorhynchus mykiss. The sequence continues at coordinate 18,124,176 of NC_048569.1, read as the reverse complement.
CTTTCAGTCAACAATGCTGATGTGATATCTCAATGCCTTTGAATCACCTTTATCTTCTCTTGATCTAAAAATTAAACACAATGTCTTGAGTAACAGGAGGTCAGATGAATGGGCGGAGTTTGATACCTGAGGTCAGGGGATTCCAGAGGCGGGCTCCCTCTCTGATTGGTTAGGTAAGAGTGGGAGTTGCTGTTGAGTCGGGCGAGGGCTCGGTCAGCGGGGGAAGGTGAGGGAGCGGGGGAGTGAGAGACGGAGGGGGACTGTTGTTCCTCTAGTCCCAATGGAGGTAGAGGGGTGGAGGTGGCCTGGAGCAGGCACTCTGAGGCCACCGAGTCCCACACCCTGCTGACAGTCACAGAGCTGTCCCTCGTTATCCCAGCAACACTGACATTAGCCCTTAGGTCATCCACCTGAGCGAGAGAGAGAGAGAGAGAGAGAGAGAGAGAGAAGCAACATCAGAGTAAAATATCAAAAAAGTATCTACTCAAAGACCATATCATATATCAGGTTAGTATGCTGGTAAGGTGGTGTGGTGTACCTCATGATCAGGTTAGTATGCTGGTAAGGTGGTGTACCTCATGATCAGGTTAGTATGATGGTAAGGTGGTGTACCCCATGATCAGGTTAGTATGATGGTAAGGTGGTGTACCACATGATCAGGTTAGTATGATGGTAAGGTGGTGTACCTCATGATCAGGTTGGTATGATGGTAAGGAGGTGTACCTCATGATCAGGTTAGTATGATGATAAGGAGGTGTACCACATGATCAGGTTGGTATGATGATAAGGTGGTGTACCTCATGATCAGGTTAGTATGCTGGTAAGGTGGTGTACCTCATGATCAGGTTAGTATGATGGTAAGGTGGTGTACCCCATGATCAGGTTAGTATGATGGTAAGGTGGTGTACCACATGATCAGGTTAGTATGATGGTAAGGTGGTGTACCACATGATCAGGTTAGTATGATGGTTAGGTGGTGTACCACATGATCAGGTTAGTATGATGGTTAGGTGATGTACCTCATGATCAGGTTAGTATGATGGTAAGGTGATGTACCTCATGATCAGGTTAGTATGATGGTAAGGAGGTGTACCTCATGATCAGGTTGGTATGATGATAAGGTGGTGTACCTCATGATCAGGTTAGTATGATGGTAAGGAGGTGTACCTCATGATCAGGTTAGTATGATGATAAGGTGGTGTACCACATGATCAGGTTAGTATAATGGTAAGGTGGTGTACCTCATGATCAGGTTAGTATGATGGTAAGGAGGTGTACCTCATGATCAGGTTAGTATGATGGTAAGGAGGTGTACCTCATGATCAGTTTAGTATAATGGTAAGGTGGTGTACCTCATGATCAGGTTAGTATGATGGTAAGGAGGTGTACCTCATGATCAGGTTAGTATAATGGTAAGGTGGTGTACCTCATGATCAGGTTAGTATGATGGTAAGGAGGTGTACCTCATGATCAGGTTGGTATGATGGTAAGGAGGTGTACCTCATGATCAGGTTGGTATGATGGTAAGGTGGTGTACCTCATGATCAGGTTAGTATGATGATAAGGAGGTGTACCTCATGATCAGGTTAGTATGATGGTAAGGTGGTGTACATCATGATCAGGTTAGTATGATGATAAGGAGGTGTACCTCATGATCAGGTTGGTATGATGGTAAGGAGGTGTACCTCATGATCAGGTTGGTATGATGGTAAGGAGGTGTACCTCATGATCAGGTTAGTATGATGGTAAGGAGGTGTACCACATGATCAGGTTGGTATGATGGTAAGGTGGTGTACCTCATGATCAGGTTGGTATGATGGTAAGGAGGTGTACCTCATGATCAGGTTAGTATGATGGTAAGGTGATGTACCACATGATCAGGTTAGTATGATGGTAAGGTGGTGTACCTCATGATCAGGTTAGTATGATGGTAAGGAGGTGTACCTCATGATCAGGTTAGTATGATGGTAAGGAGGTGTACCTCATGATCAGGTTAGTATAATGGTAAGGTGGTGTACCACATGATCAGGTTGGTATGATGGTAAGGAGGTGTACCTCATGATCAGGTTAGTATGATGGTAAGAAGGTGTACCTCATGATCAGGTTAGTATGATGGTAAGGAGGTGTACCTCATGATCAGGTTGGTATGATGGTAAGGAGGTGTACCTCATGATCAGGTTAGTATAATGGTAAGGAGGTGTACCTCATGATCAGGTTAGTATGATGGTAAGGAGGTGTACCTCATGATCAGGTTAGTATGATGGTAAGGAGGTGTACCTCCTGATCAGGTTGGTATGATGGTAAGGAGGTGTACCTCATGATCAGGTTAGTATGATGGTAAGGAGGTGTACTTCATGATCAGGTTGGTATGATGGTAAGGTGGTGTACCTCATGATCAGGTTGGTATGATGATAAGGAGGTGTACCTCATGATCAGGTTAGTATGATGGTAAGGAGGTGTACCTCATGATCAGGTTAGTATAATGGTAAGGAGGTGTACCTCATGATCAGGTTAGTATGATGGTAAGGAGGTGTACCTCATGATCAGGTTGGTATGATGGTAAGGTGGTGTACCACATGATCAGGTTGGTATGATGATAAGGAGGTGTACCACATGATCAGGTTAGTATGATGGTAAGGAGGTGTACCTCATGATCAGGTTAGTATGATGGTTAGGAGGTGTACCTCATGATCAGGTTAGTATAATGGTAAGGAGGTGTACCTCATGATCAGGTTAGTATGATGATAAGGTGGTGTACCTCATGATCAGGTTGGTAAGATGATAAGGAGGTGTACCACATGATCAGGTTAGTATAATGGTAAGGAGGTGTACCTCATGATCAGGTTGGTATGATGATAAGGTGGTGTACCTCATGATCAGGTTGGTATGATGGTAAGGAGGTGTACCTCATGATCAGGTTGGTATGATGATAAGGTGGTGTACCTCATGATCAGGTTGGTATGATGATAAGGAGGTGTACCTCTGTGTCAAGCTGACTCCTGCCATTGATGATGGAGGCTAATGTGTCTGCAGCAGCAGAGTGAGAGAACTGTCTCTGGGTTCCTCTGGGGTGGGTCGTCTTGGACTTTACTGGAGAAAACAACACAAGAGATGCACTGAGAATAACTACAGGCAGTTTGGGGGGGTTAGCCATCAGTCAAACAGCGGGTGAAATGAACTCTGCCCAAAAAATTACCAGCAAAATTTGTGCTAAGTAAGAACATTATGGTCAAAAATATACTGATTGAGGTTATCAAAACACAAACAGACTGATGATGTAGTAAATCTCTCAATCATCAAAACAACATTTAATTGGTAAATACCAGTTCAGAGGTGAATAGCATGCAGTTACGACAATGGAAAACATCCCTTTCTTTTGACGTGGTCGTTCTAGAATGTACATGATGGAAAATATTCCTTCCTATTTCCCATATATCAGCTGCTTGGTTGGGCTCTGATAGGTCTGTGTCAGTGAGCCAACAATTTGACTGGTCTATGACTGGTTAAAAGGACAATAGTGTGGAGAACAGAGGAAAATAAAGAGAGAGAGAGAGAGAGAGAGAGAGAGAGAGAGAGAGAGAGGGCGATGGAGAGAGAGGGAGAGAGAGAGAGAGCGATAGAGAGAGAGGGAGAGAGAGAGAGAGGGAGGGCAATAGAGAGAGAGAGAGGGCGATAGAGAGAGAGAGAGGGCGATAGAGAGAGGGAGAGAGAGAGGGGGGGAGGGCGATAGAGAGAGAGAGAGGGCGATAGAGAGAGAGGGAGAGAGAGAGAGAGAGAGAGAGCGATAGAGAGAGAGGGAGAGAGAGAGAGAGATGGAGGGCGATAGAGAGAGAGAGAGAGAGAGACAGAGGGCGATAGAGAGAGGGAGGGTGATAGAGAAAGAGGGTGATAGAGAGAGAGAGAGAGAGAGAGCGAGAGAGAGAGCGAGAGGGCGAGAGCGAGAGAGAGAGCGAGAGCGAGAGGGAGAGGGAGAGGGAGAGGGAGAGCGAGAGGGAGAGGGAGAGGGAGAGCGAGAGGGAGAGCGAGAGCGAGCGAGAGAAAGAGAGAGAGAGGGAGAGAGGGAGAGAATAGAGGAAAATAAAGAGAGAGAACGAATGATGCAGTATTAACCGTTTCTGACCTTTAGAGGGTTGTTATGTTAAAGCAAAGCTTGGAACAGAACTGCTACAGACATCTAATTTAACCCTTTGGTAGCCTAGTCTGTGGGATGCCAACACGACTAGGGCAAATATAACTATTACACAATCATGGGTCTTATAGTTTAGGTACAGGTGTTTAATACAGATATACACCTAACACTTTGTCTTTTGTCTTAGTATCAGTGACGATCAGGGTTTTCGATTGTGCGCCGGTTGAAAAACATTTTGGCACAATGTTTGAGCATATTTGCTGTCATAGACATAACATCATAAACATACCTCTGCTCAAGGAGATAAAACATGAGACAGTTCTGTTTTCTCCAGCCAGTGTTTAATGTTAGCTGCCAACCGCGCCCCTGCTAATGTTAGGGAAATCCTGTGTATTAGAGGCATTTCCTCCCTGTGCTCTACTGTGGTAGGAATTAGCTTTAGGTTTGCATAATTCCCTCCCTCTGGTCTGCTGTGGTAATGTTAGCGGTAGCAGTAGCGATAGCGGTAGCGTAGCATAGTTCACTCACACACACACACACGATCTTACCCACTACAACTCCTCCCATAGGAACACATCACAGCCGCCTCACATCACAAACACACTCTTTACCCAATACCCAGTCTGTACTCTGAGACACACATACATGCACGCATTCACAGACACGCCAAACATGCACATGCACATGCACGCACACACACACACACACACACACACACACACACACACACACACACACACACACACACACACACACACACACACACACACACACACACACACACACACACACACACACACACACACACACACACACACACACACACACACACACACACACACACACACACACACACACACACAAACATACACACACAAAAGAGGGGAAAGACTGAGGAAGAGAGCTGGCATTTCATAAAAGGGTATCGGAATACAGGTGACTTCCAGACAGAATGGGGGAAACTGTAAAAACCAAACTGCTACTGGAATCCCTGGCAGATGAATGTAATGTGAATATCCAACAACAACAGACAAGTCCCGGCTTTACATCAATGGAACCAGAACCACACTCACTTCCACTATCAGTCCGAATCAGTATCTGATTTGTGAAAACCCTTATTTTCCAGTGTTTTAACACTCCTCATAAGGTACCTAGTGTAAGATACTCCAGAAATAGGATAGTGTATGTCTTGCCTGTTCCCCCCTCTTTACCTGACTTGGAGGTCCTTTTCTGAATGTGTATTCTGAGAAAAGAGGGCAAGGGGTAATAAAAAGGGGAAACAGAGTCAGAGTCCACATTTTGCTAGTCCTGTAGTTTTCCTACAGTCCCAGGTGTCAGAGTCTATGTTTTGCCAGTCCTGTAGTTTTCCTACAGTCCCAGGTGTCAGAGTCTATCTTTTGCCAGTCCTGTAGTGTTCCTACAGTCCCAGGTGTCAGAGTCTATGTTTTGCCAGTCCTGTAGTTTTCCTACAGTCCCAGGTGTCAGAGTCTATGTTTTGCCAGTCCTGTAGTTTTCCTACAGTCCCAGGTGTCAGAGTCCACGTTTTGCCAGTCCTGTAGTGTTCCTACAGTCCCAGGTGTCAGAGTCTATGTTTTGCCAGTCCTGTAGTTTTCCTACAGTCCCAGGTGTCAGAGTCTATGTTTTGCCAGTCCTGTAGTGTTCCTACAGTCCCAGGTGTCAGAGTCTATGTTTTGCCAGTCCTGTAGTGTTCCTACAGTCCCAGGTGTCCAGGTGGTCAAAGAGGGAGATGTCAGCCAAGGCCAGAGAATCAAACAAATTATGACAGGAAATTTCACTAAATTGCACAACCTTGAATCCCTGTGGATGTGTACGTGCTGTCAGGAAATGCTGAACAGAACTGAGAGATAGGAAAGAATGGGATGTGATGACAGCTCTGTATCCTTTCCTAAGGGCTCTTGTTGAGTTAGCCCAATCACCACCACACACACACACACACACACACACACACACAATAAACATGCACATAAGCAATACACTCACGCAAGCAAGCATGCACACACGAAGCAAGCATGCGCACACACACACCAACACCCACACCCACACCCACACCCACACACACACACACACACACAGCAGTGTGAGGGACCTGCAGCAGTGTTACAGCCTGCTCCTAGCAGAACCAGACTCCGGTTTCTGAGTTTACAGCAAACTCTCCATTCTCACTGGCATCTCCCCTGACAACGCACAGGAAATTAGCATTTCCCGTCACCATGGCAACCCCCTCAAACTTTCAGCATCCTCCTCCTCAACAAGACTTTTCACTGGTAAAGTGTGTGTGTGTGTGTGTGTGTGTGTGTGTGTGTGTGTGTGTGTGTGTGTGTGTGTGTGTGTGTGTGTGTGCCTGCCTGCGTGTGTGTGTACACGTTTACTACACTTGTGTGTACCATTATATTTTAGGCTTAGGGGTTGGGTTTAGGGTTAGGGTTAGGGTTAGGGTTAGAATTGGGGTTAGGGTTGAAATTAGGGTTAACCGTTAGTGGTTAGGTTTAGGGTTAGGAGTTGAGGTTAGGTTTAGGTTTAAGGTCAAGGTTACGGTTAGGGTTAGGTTTAGGGGCTGGGGAAAATAGGTTTTGAATGGGAATCAATTGTTGGTCCTAAAAAAGTCCTCACAAGTATAGTGTGTGTGAATATGTTTTTTCATGGAAGTATTTCTGTTTCTGTGCATGGGTGTGTGTGTCCTCTCTGTGTGTGCTTTGTCAGAGGGGAGCACGAGGTTCCAGCGTGTGGAAGGATCATCTTAAATGTCAGCTTTTGTAGGGCCTATGACATTTGAGCTTGTTAACATTCCTCCTTTCACTTCAATTACAGAGGTCCACTGTCTGTCCAACCCACGGGCTGGGTTAGGGGAGAGGCAGACGGAGAAAAGGGGGAGAGGGGTAAGACTTATTCAGGGAGAGAGTTACTAGGACCCAATGGGCAGGCGGGTGAGGGAGACAGGGGGAGATAGGGGGAGACAGGGGGAGGCAGAGAGAAACAGATTTATTTATGTCCACTCTTAGAAAAAAAGTATTGCTATCTAGAACCTAAAAGAGTCCTTCGACTATACCCGTAGGAGAACCCTTTTGGGTTCCAGGTAGAACCCTTTTGGTTCCAGGTAGAACACTTTTGGGTTCCATGTAGAACACTTTTGGGTTCCATGTAGAACTCTTTACACAGAGGAACCGAAAAGAGTTCTACCTGGAACCAAAAACGGTTCTCCTATTTAGGCAGCCGAAGAACCCTTTTGGAACCCTTTTTTCTTACAGCGTAGTACACTGTCCAACCCATAAGGCTGGGGTTGGGGTGGGGTGGGGAGGAGGGGGCAAGACAGAAGGCAGTCAGGGAGAAAAGAGGGAGACAAGGGGGAGGGGGGTATTTGCTCATAGTTTAGAGGGAATTTTACTGGATTCAGGTCCCCGTCTGTGGTGACCCCATTCTTCCCTTTGTCCCAGTGACAGGGCAGATTCCTGGGCTAGTTAAGGAGGGGAGAGAGACTGGGACTCTATGAAGCTGAGTCATTATGAGGGACACCATGGTGTGAACAGACAGCACAATCCCCCTGGTTGCAGAGCAGTGAAGGGAGCACAATAAATCCATTAGCTAAACTATTGAACTCAATGAGTCTTACACCCCTGTCAGTTGCCGTGACATCCCTTACAGTTAAATTACTAGACTCAAGGGCTTAGGAGACCCCACTATAATAGAGACACATAAAATTATATAGATTTTTACTATATATATATAGTACCAGTCAAAAGTTTGGACACACCTACTCATTCAAGGGTTTTTACAATGTAGAATAATAGTGAAGACATCAAAACTATGGAATCTGCAGTAAGCAAAAAAAGATTATTCAAAGGAGCCACCCTTTGCCTTGATGACAGCTTTGCAAACTCTAGGGATTCTCTCAACCAGCATCATGAGGAATGCTTTTCCAACAGTCTTGAAGAAGTTCCCACATATGCTGAGCACTTGTTGACTGCTTTTCCTTCACTCTGAGGTACAACTCATCGCAAACCATCTCAATTTGTTTGAGGTCAGGTGATTGTGGAGGCCAGGTCATCTGATGCTGCACTCCATCACTCTCCTTGGTCAATTAGCCTGTACACAGCCTGGAGGTGTGATTTGGGTCATTGTCCTGTTGAAAAACAAATGATAGTCCCACTTAGCGCAAACCAGATGGGATGGCATATTGCTGCAGAATGATGTGGTAGCCATGCTGGTTAAGTGTGCCTTGAATTCTAAATAAATCATAGACAGTGTCACCAGCAAAGCACCCCCACAACATCACACCTTCTCCATGCTTCACGGTGGGAACCACACATGTGGAGATCATCCGTTCACCTACTCTGCATCTCACAAAGACACAGTAGTTGGAATCAAAAATCTCAAATTTGGACTCATCAGACCAAAGGACAGATTTACACCAGTCTAATCTCCATTGCTTGTGTTTCTTGGCCCAAGCAAGTATCTTCGTCTTATTGGTGTCCTTCAGTAGTGGGTTCTTTTCAGCAATTTGGCCATGAAGGCCGGATTCACGACGGCCGGATTTGCGACGGCACTTGAAGAAACTTTCAAAGTTATTTTCCGCATTGACTTACCTTCATGTCTTAAAGTAATGATGGACTGTCGTTTCTCTTTGCTAATTTGAGCTGTTCTTGCCATAATATGGACTTGGTAATTTACCAAATAGGGCTATCTTCTGTATACCACCCTTATCTTGTCCAAACACAACTAATTGGCTCAAACGCATTAAGAAGGATAGAAATTCCACAAATTAACTTATAACAAGGCACAACTGTTAATTGAAATGCATTCCACCTCATGAAGCTGGCTGAGAGAATGCCAAGAGTGTGCAAAGCTGTCATCAAGGAAAAGGGTGACTACTTTGAAGAATCTCAAATGTAAAATATATTTTGATTTGTTTAACACTTTTTTGGTTACTACATGATTCCATATGTGTTATCTCATAGTTCTGATGTCTTTATTAATATACTACAATGTAGAAAATAGTAAAAATAAAACAAAAAAAAGAAAAACCTGACTAGGTGTCTCCAGACTTTTGACTGGTACTGTACATACATTTGCGAGAATTTATTTAGAAAAACGACTACTTCATTCTGCTCTCAGTTGTTAATTTTTTTTTTTTTTTTTTTA
>NC_048569.1:18082390-18109890 GCF_013265735.2 Oncorhynchus mykiss | reverse complement strand
CAGCTCATCCCCACGGCCAGGGTGGCAGTCTGTTTCTGCTCTCTTGCAAACTCCTTATGGAATTGTCATGCCAATGTGTCGCTTGACAATGACAACAGGTAATGAATGACAATAGGCAAAAGCACAAACAGATTTAGGAACAGGCTATTATCACCAGATTAAAGTCACAATCCTGAGTTTGGTGTTTCACACTCACCTCCGTCACTGGCATCACTTCTATGGACGTCCAATCCGTAACTGTCCTCCATCTGAACATCACCTCTCAGTGCTGAGATCTGTGACAAATACAGGAGCTCCGTGACAACATGCTCTTAATAATAATAATAATAATAATAAACTAATACTGTAGGTAACATAATCTATGAACTTAAATGTCAAAGTATTATATAAATGTGTATTATAAAGGTTTGTTTACAGTAAAACATAGTCAATGAATGAATTACATTTCCACTTCCTTTAGACCTGTGAGTGTGCAAAGCTGTCATCAAGGCAAAGGGTGGCTACTTTGAAGAATCTCAAATATAAAATATATTTTGATTTGTTTAACATTTTTTGGTTACTACATGAATCCATATGTGCTATTTCATAGTTTTGATGTCTTCACTATTATTCTACTACGTAGAGTAAAAAACTACAGTAAAAAATAAAGAAAAACCCTGGAATGAGTAGGTGTGTCTAAACTTTTGACTGGTACTTTACGTATTTTAGCAGCTACTCAGTTCATCCATAAACGTTCATAGTTGTAAACATTACAATAAAACACATCAGTAGGTTGCTACAACAACATTATGCAGCCTAATCGTTCAACGGCCATATTAATGTCTGTCATTCAACCACAGGGGGTTGGTGGCACCTTAATTGGGGAGGACGGCTCGTGGTAACGTCTGGAGCAGAATCAGTGGAATGGTATCAAATACATCAAACGGGTTTGATGCCATTTCTTTTAGCTCCGTTCCAGCCATTATCATGAGACATATTCCCCCCAACAGCCTCCCCCACGTTCAACAGTTAGTTCATGAAACAGAGCAGGTTTCTTTGATCATGTTTATGACTCAGTGTGTGTAACATCCACATTACAACCTATAATTATACCAGTTTTACTGCCTAAGTAAGATCCACCGGTATAAACAAGAACTATCCAAACTATGTGAACATTAGTTAGAAAAAGTATTAGCCAGATCAAACACTGACAGTTGTATTACATTGTACTACAGTAGAGAATTAAGTCAGCTTTAGTTTTTCCTTAAACACAATGTTTTCCTCTGTAATCCACTGAACTCACCTGAACAGAAAAAGACTGTGAGCTAAAAACTGAACACTGCTTTGAATCCTGGGTCACGATCCACAAAGCATAGAGTAGGAGTGCAGATTTAGGATCAGGGCCGCACCTGTCCATGTAATCTTATTTATTATGATCTTAAAGACTAAATGTATCCTAGATCAGCACTACTACTCTCTGAATACAGGCCCTGATCTTACCTGTCTGAGGATGTTGTGGTCCATCAGTTTCTCTCTGAGGACCAGGATGTTGCCCAGAACACTGCTCTCAGGGCCCCCCAGGAAGGTGAGGGAGAGGCAGTCAGATCCAGGACAGAACCTCAGTACACGGGTGCTATCTGCCCATACACACCACACCCCGACAAGGGGAGACCTCTGAGGGAAAGGTGAACTGTATGGAAATGAAGTGGGAAGGTATGTGTTAGTTATCTGATTGGGTTGGCCATTTTCAGTCTTATAACAATCATCACTCACACAAATGATTGCTCTTGGGTCGTTATTGGAAAATAGACTGTGTTCTCAATGAGTTACCTGGTTAAATAAAGTCAACAAATAAATATATAAACATGATGTTGATATACTCTTTGTGATGAAAAGAGGTGGAGACTCACGTAGCGAGTGCCATAAAGAGGGAGTGGTCTCCTCTCCTCTGAGCCAGCTGGAGGGGTGTTTCCCCCTCCTCATTGGGCATGGTCAGTGCCCTCTGACCCATAGGCTGGCCAATTAGAAAGCGGGAGAGATGGAGCAAACCCAGACGCACTGAAAGGTGGAGGAGAGCCTCCCTGGGCAGGAGCTCTGCAGAAAAAGAGAGAGAGAGAGAGAGAGAGAGAGAGAGAGAGAGAGAGAGAGAGAGAGAGAGAGAGAGAGAAAGAGAGAGAGAGAGAGAGAGAGAAAGAGAGAGAGAGAGAGAGAGAGAGAGAGAGAGAGAAAGAGAGAGAGAGAGAGAGAGAAAGAGAGAGAGAGAGAGAGAGAGAGAGAGAGAGAGAGAAAGAGAGAGAGAGAGATGGTCAGTGCCCTCTGACCCTTAGGCTGGCCAATCAGAAAGCGGGAGAGATGGAGCAAACCCAGATGCACTGAGAGGTGCAGGAGAGCCTCCCTGGACTGGAGCTCTGCAGAAAGAAAGAGAGAAACCTGTCCAATCAAAAACATAGAGACCCAGAAAACCTGAGTCTACAGCTTCACTATGGTGGATCACTAAAACAATACAGAAATACACTACGGAAAAAGAAGGAACAGCATGTCAGAAATCAGCTCAATGTAATTGAAGAATCCATAGACTCTAACCATTTAAGGGAAAATTGCAAAACACTAAACAAACAACAACAGGAAGAATTACAGTGCTTTGCAAAAGTATTCATCCCCCTTAGCTTTCTTCCTATTTTGTTGGATTCCATGTATTGGACATACCCAAAATAGTCCAAATTGGTGAAGTGAAATGAAAAAAAGAACTTGTTTCAAAACAAAAATCAAAATTCAAAACAGAAAAGTGGTGCGTGCATATGTATTCACCCCCTTCGCTATGAAGCCCCTAAATAAGATCTGGTGCAAACAATTACCTTCAGAAGTCACATAATTAGTTAAATAAAGTCCACCTGTGTGCAATCTAAGTGTCACATGATCTGTCACATGATCTCGGTACATATACACCTGTTATGAATGGCCTCTGAGTCTGCAACACCACTAAGCAAGGGGCACCACCAAGCAAGCAACACCATTGTCATGACGTTGGCCTCTTTGGGTATAGCAAGCCAATCCCCCTCTCCCTGCCTCCCCCTTACCTCCTTCAACTAGGTTGCTGTGGTCAGAGAGACGCCGAAAATTCCTGAGAATCTCCTCATGGACACACAGTATAGAGAGAGTAGATTTTCATCGAGAACAAAATAAATCCTTCCACCTCACAGAACTTGAGGTACGAACAAATTTCATGTTCCGGAGAAAGTATAAAAGAATCCAATTCTTCGGTGAAGAATCCAAACGAACTGGTCTGTGTGGCCACATTACCATAACGCTGTTTATATAATAGGCTCAGATATGAGGTTTACATCTAATTGTTGTATAAGATGAATGGGTGAGTATGATACTGTTTGTATAATTGTGTAATATGATTTTGGACTGTTTAAAACCTGTTGAGTCTATGGGGGCGCTATTTCATTATTGGATACTAAAAACGTGCCCGTTTTAAGCGCAATATTTTGTCACGAAAAGATGCTCGACTATGCATATAATTGACAGCTTTGGAAAGAAAACAGTCTAACGTTTCCAAAACTGCAAAGATATTATCTGTGAGTGCCACAGAACTCATGCTACAGGCGAAACCAAGATGAAACTTCAAACAGGAAATGAGCAGAATTTCTGAAGCTCTGTTTTCCAATGTCTCCTTATATGGCTGTGAATGCACCTGCGCTTTCTGTCGTTTCTTCAAGATGTCTGCAGCATTGTGACGTATTTGTAGGCATATCATTGGAAGATTGGCCATAAGAGACTACATTTTCCAGGGGTCCGCCCGGTGTCATTTGTCTAAATTGGTGCGTAATCTTCAGTTGCGGTCATTTTCTCCTGGGATTCAGGACAGAAAGCACACTTCCACGAACGATATATCTTCGAAGAGATATGTGAAAAACACCTTGAGGATTGGTTCTAAACAACGTTTGCCATGTTTCAGTCGATATTATGGAGTTAATTTGGAAAAAAGTTCTGCGTTTTGATGACTGGATTTTCGGGTTTTTTTGGTAGCCAAACGTGACGCACCAAACGGAGCGATTTCTCCTAAACAAATAATCTTTCAGGAAAAACTGAACATTTGCTATCTAACAGAGTCTCCTCATTGAAAACATCTGAAGTTCTTCAAAGGTAAATTATTTTATTTGAATGCTTTTCTGTTTTTTGCGAAAATGTTGCCTGCTGAATGCTAATGCTAATGCTAACGCTAAATGCTACGCTAGCTAGCTACTGTTACACAAATGATTGTTTTCCTATGGTTGAGAAGCATATTTTGAAAATCTGAGATGACAGTGTTGTTAACAAAAGGCTAAGCTTGAGAGCTAGCATATTTATTTCATTTCATTTGCGATTTTCATGAATAGTTAACGTTGCATTATGGTAATGAGCTTGAGTCTGTATTCACGATCCCGGATCCAGGATGGCTAAGTGCAACTGGTTAATGAAGAAAAATACAATTCCCTTTTGATTTGAACTAAATCAGAGGACCGCCCCTGAGCCCAGTTAGGGTCAGACATCCTGGGACAGCCTTTTCGGCCCTTCCGAATAAAACCCCCACTCGGGTTTTCGATCAGCAGACCGAGCTTACCTCAATTACGAGATGGCTAAAGGTTGCGGACCATGTTTTACTCCATTAGGAGGACAAAGGTTGTAGACCATTGCTGAATCTTTTAACCATATCACGTGGTTAAACTCCTAGACTATCGATACCGACAGAATAAGAACAAGTCTTTGATATTAATTACTAGTCTGCAGCTAGGAATTCAGTATCATTGAACGCGAAGAACGACAACCGCCGAAACATCCATTCTATAACATCCACTCTGAACAATCCCCTCTAACCACAACCGAGAGTGAGAGGGAGAGACGGACAATTCTACAAAAGAAACAAACTTTTCACCAGCGATCAAGACGACACACTGAGCGTAAATATATATATTGATTGCAATTGTTCCCGAATGAGTGAGCATTCATGTGTAAAGGATTAGCATTCCAATTGTTATAATTATCACTCTGTAGTGACTTCCAAGTCGACCCCCACTTCCCCTTTTGTCTAACAAGCCGCCATGCCGGTTTAGCCCACTAGGGCACATTCTCCTATCATTTCATGTAACCACATTTACCTTGTATTTTTTGTTTGTTTATGCATTTCTGTGAATTACTTAGTTAGTAATAAATAAATGATTTAAGACAATTGATGTATGGATGACTCATAGTGAAGACTGGGTTCGTGCAGATAACCAACAATTTACGACGTTTGGAATGAGACTAACGTGAGGTAAAGTAAATAATTAATTAATTTGAAGACTAATTGATCAGATAAAATATCTGAAAAGTTATTTTAGGAAATGATAACTTTGTAATCTGAATATTTTTCCTTAGTGCCCCGACTTCCTAGTAATTACGGTTACATGATTAATCAGTCTAATCGTGTAATAACTAATTACAGAGAATCTTTGATAAAAACTATCAGTCTTCAGTTAATGATAGTAAAGACACGACACCGTGAAGACAAAGGAGCTCTCCAAACAGGTCAGGGACAAAGTTGTGGAGAAGTACAGAACATCCCACGGAGCACCATTAAATCCATTATTACAAAACGGAAAGAATATTGCACCACAACAAACTTGCCAAAAGAGGGCTGCCCACCAAAACTCATGGACCAGGCAAGGAGGGCATTAATCAGAGAGGCAACAAAGAGACCAAAGACAACCCTGAAGGAGCTGCAAAGCTCCACAGCGAAGATTGGAGTATCTGTCCAAAGCCGTACACTCCACAGAGCTGGGCTTTATGGAAGAGAGGACAGAAAAAAGCCATTGTGGGGGCCTCCCGGGTGGCGCAGTGGTTAAGGGCGCTGTACTGCAGCGCCAGCTGTGCCATCAGAGCCCTGGGTTCACGCCCAGGCTCTGTCGTAACCGGCCGTGACCGGCCGCAGGGGTGAATAGTTATGAACACTCAAGTTTTTTGTGGGTTTTTTCTGTTTCACAATAAAAAATATTTTGTATCTTCAAAGTGGTAGGCATGTTGTGTAAATCAAATGCTACAAATGCCCAAAATATACATTTTAATTCCAGGTTGTTAGGCAACAAAATAGGAAAAATGCCAAAGGGGGTGAATACTTTCGCAAGCCACTGTATCTATCCAAAATGGAGATGTATGCGTAAACCACTTCTCCAATCGTTTTGGCTCTGTAACAAAGAACAAACAGCAAAAACATATACATGATACAAATCTTAGAATCAACTATTAAAGACTACCAAAACCCACTGGATTCTCCAATTACCTTGAATGAACTAGAGGACAAAATACAACCCTCCAACCCAAAAAGGCCTGTGGTGTTGATGGTATCCTCAATGAAATGATGAAATATACAGACAACAAATTCCAATTGGTTATACTAAAACTCTTTAACATCATCCTTAGCTCTGGCTTCTTCCCCAAGATTTGGAACCAAGGACTGACCATCCCAATCCACAAAAGTGGAGACATATTTGACCCCAATAACTACTGTGGGATATGCGTCAACTGGAACCTTGGGAAAAATCCTTTGCATTATCATTAACAGCAAACTCGTACATTTACTCAGTGAAAACGATGTACTGAGCAAATGTCAAATTGGCTTTTTACCAAATTCTCATATGAAAGACCACATATTCACCCTGCACACCCTAATTGATAAACAAACAAACCAAAACAAAGGCAAAGTCTTCTCATGCTTTGTTAATTTTAAAAAAGCCTTCGATTTGGCATGAGGGTCTGCTATACAAATTGATGGAAAGTGATGTTGGGGGAAAAACATAAGACATTATAAAATCCATGTACACAAACAACAAGTGTGTGGTTAAAATAGGCAAAAAACACACACATTTCTTCCCACAGGGCCGTGGGGTGATAAAGGGATGCAGCTTAAGCCCGACCCTCTTCAGCATATATACAGTGCCTTGCGAAAGTATTCGGCCCCCTTGAACTTTGCGACCTTTTGCCACATTTCAGGCTTCAAACATAAAGATATAAAACTGTGTTTTTTGTGAAGAATCAACAACAAGTGGGACACAATCATGAAGTGGAACAACATTTATTGGATATTTCAAACTTTTTTAACAAATCAAAAACTGAAAAATTGGGCGTGCAAAATTATTCAGCCCCCTTAAGTTAATACTTTGTAGCGCCACATTTTGCTGCGATTACAGCCGCTTGGGGTATGTCTCTATCAGTTTTGCACATCGAGAGACTGAATTTTTTTCCCATTCCTCCTTGCAAAACAGCTCGAGCTTAGTGAGGTTGGATGGAGAGCATTTGTGAACAGCAGTTTTCAGTTCATTCCACAGATTCTCGATTGGATTCAGGTCTGGACTTTGACTTGGCCATTCTAACACCTAGATATGTTTATTTTTGAACCATTCCATTGTAGATTTTGCTTTATGTTTTGGATCATTGTCTTGTTGGAAGACAAATCTCCGTCCCAGTCTCAGGTCTTTTGCAGACTCCATCAGATTCTTCCAGAATGGTCCTGTATTTGGCTCCATCCATCTTCCCATCAATTTTAACCATCTTCCCTGTCCCTACTGAAGAAAAGCAGGCCCAAACCATGATGCTGCCACCACCATGTTTGACAGTGGGGATGGTGTGTTCAGGGTGATGAGCTGTGTTGCTTTTACGCCAAACATAACGTCTTGCATTGTTGCCAAAAATTTCAATTTTGGTTTCATCTGACCAGAGCACCTTCTTCCACATGTTTGGTGTGTCTCCCAGGTGGCTTGTGGCAAACTTTAAACAACACTTTTTATGGATATCTTTAAGAAATGGCTTTCTTCTTGCCACTCTTCCATAAAGGCCAGATTTGTGCAATATACGACTGATTGTTGTCCTATGGACAGAGTCTCCCACCTCAGCTGTAGATCTCTGCAGTTCATCCAGAGTGATCATGGGCCTCTTGGCTGCATCTCTGATCAGTCTTCTCCTTGTATGAGCTGAAAGTTTAGAGGGACGGCCAGGTCTTGGTAGATTTGCAGTGGTCTGATACTCCTTCCATTTCAATATTATCGCTTGCACAGTGCTCCTTGGGATGTTTAAAGCTTGGGAAATCTTTTTGTATCCAAATCCGGCTTTAAACTTCTTCACAACAGTATCTCGGACCTGCCTGGTGTGTTCCTTGTTCTTCATGATGCTCTCTGCGCTATTAACGGACCTCTGAGACTATCACAGTGCAGGTGCATTTATACAGAGACTTGATTACACACAGGTGGATTGTATTTATCATCATTAGTCATTTAGGTCAACATTGGATCATTCAGAGATCCTCACTGAACTTCTGGAGAGAGTTTGCTGCACTGAAAGTAAAGGGGCTGAATAATTTTGCACGCCCAATTTTTCAGTTTTTGATTTCTTAAAAAAGTTTGAAATATCCAATAAATGTCGTTCAACTTCATGATTGTGTCTCACTTGTCGTTGATTCTTCACAAAAAAATACAGTTTTATATCTTTATGTTTGAAGCCTGAAATGTGGCAAAAGGTCGCAAAGTTTAAGGGGGCCGAATACTTAGGCAAAGGCACTGTATATCAAAGAATTGGAGAGGGCACTAGAAAAGTCTGCAGCACCTGGCCTCACCCTACTAGAATCTGAAGTCAAACGTCTACTGTTTGCTGATGATCTGGTGCTTCTGTCATCAACCAAGGAGGGCCTACAGCAGCACCTAGATCTTCTGCACAGATTCTGCCAGACCTGGGCCCTGACAGTAAATCTCAGTAAGACCAAAATAATGGTGTTCCAAAAAATTTCCAGTCGCCAGGACCACAAATACAAATTCCGTCTAGACACTGTTGCCTTAGAGCACACTAAAAAACTATACATACCTTGACCTAAACATCAGCGCCACAGGTAACTTCCACAAAGCTGTGAACGATCTGAGAGACAAGGCAAGAAGGGCATTCTAGCCATAAAAAGGAACATAAATTCGACATACCAATTAGGATCTGTCTAAAAATAATTTAATCAGTTATAGAACACATTGCCCTTTATGGTTGTGAGGTCTGGGGTCCGCTCACCAACCAAGAATTCACAAAATGGGACAAACACCAAATTGAGACTGCATGCAGAATTCTGCTAAAATATCCTCAGTGTACAATGTAAAACAACAAATAATGCATGCAGAGCAGAATTAGGCCGATACCCGCTAATTATCAAAATCCAGAAAAGAGACGTTAAATTCTACAACCACCTAAAAGGAAGTGATTCCCAAACCTTCCATAACAAAGCCATCACCTACAGAGAGATGAACCTGGAGAAGAGTCCCCTAAGCAAGCTGGTCCTGGGGCTCTGTTCACAAACACAAACATACCCCACAGAGCCTCAGGACAGCAACACAATTAGGTCCAACCAAATCATGAGAAAACAAAAAGATAATTACTTGACATATTGTAAAGAATTAACAAAAAAACAGAGCAAACTAGAATGCTATCTGGCCCTAAACAGAGAGTACCCAGTGGCAGAATACCTGCCCACTGTGACTGACCCAAACTTAAGGAAAGCTTTGACTATGTACATACTCAGTGAGCATAGCCTTGCTATTGAGAAAGCCCGCCGTAGGCAGACCTGGCTTTCAAGAGAAGACAGGCTATGTGCACACTGCCCATAAAATGAGGTGGAAACTGAGCTGCACTTCCTAACCTCCTGCCAAATGTATGACCATATCAGATACACATATTTCCCTGAGACTACACAGATCCACAAAGAATTCAAAAACAAACCCGATTTTGATAAACCGATTTTGATAAACAACCTGTTACGGTGCGTGAATGAGGACCCAAAAGCGAATCAACTTAAACAGAGCTTCTTTAATTACCAAACATAGGTAGGCTCAGATGGACCGGCAGATTCCGACAGGACAGGACAAGGTTACAGCAAACATGACGACAGTCTGGTTCAGGCATGAATGACACAAACAAACAAGAATCCGACAAGGACAGGAGCAGAAACAGAGAGAGATATTGGGACCTAATCAGAGGGAAAAAAGGGAACAGGTGGGGAACGGGGTGAATGGGTAGTTAGAGGAGACAAGGGACAGCTGGGGGAAAGCGGGGGAGAAAAGGTAACCTAACACGACCAGCAGAGGGAGACAGGGTGAAGGGAAAGGACAGAGACAAGACAACATGACAGTACATGACAGTACCCCCCCACTCACCGAGCGCCTCCTGGCGCACTCGAGGAGGAAACCTGGCGGCAACGGAGGAAATCATCAATCAGCGCACGGTCCAGCACGTCCCGAGAGGGAACCCAACTCCTCTCCTCAGGACCGTACCCCTCCCAGTCAACTAGGTACTGATGACCACGGCCCCGAGGACGCATGTCCAAGATTTTACGGACCCTGTAGATAGGTGCGCCCTCGACAAGGATGGGGGGGGGGGGGGGAAGACGAGCGGGGGCGCGAAGAACGGGCTTAACACAGGAGACATGGAAGACAGGGTGGACGCGACGAAGATATCGCGGAAGAAGAAGTCGCACTGCGACAGGATTAATGACCTGAGAGATACGGAATGGACCAATGAACCGCGGGGTCAACTTGCGAGAAGCCGTCTTAAGGGGAAGGTTCTGAGTGGAGAGCCAAACTCTCTGACCGCGACAATATCTAGGGCTCTTAGTTCTACGCTTATTAGCAGCTCTCACAGTCTGCGCCCTATAACGGCAAAGTGCAGACCTGACCCTCTTCCAGGTGCGCTCGCAACGTTGGACAAAAGCCTGAGCGGAGGGGACGCTGGACTCGGCGAACTGAGATGAGAACAACGGAGGCTGGTACCCGAGGCTACTCTGAAAAGGAGATAGCCCGGTCGCAGACGAAGGAAGCGAGTTGTGGGCGTATTCTGCCCAGGGGAGCTGTTCTGACCAAGACGCAGGGTTGCGAAAAGAAAGACTGCGTAAGATGCGACCAATAGTCTGATTGGCCCGTTCTGCTTGACCGTTAGACTGGGGGTGAAAGCCGGAAGAGAGACTGACGGAAGCCCCAATCAAACGGCAAAACTCCCTCCAAAATTGAGACGTGAATTGCGGACCTCTGTCCGAAACGACGTCTGACGGAAGGCCATGAATTCTGAAAACATTCTCGATGATGATTTGTGCCGTCTCTTTAGCAGAAGGAAGCTTAGCAAGGGGAATGAAATGAGCCGCCTTAGAGAACCTATCGACAACCGTAAGAATAACAGTCTTCCCCGCTGACGAAGGCAGTCCGGTGACAAAATCTAAGGCGATGTGAGACCACGGTCGAGAGGGAATAGGAAGCGGCCTGAGACGGCCGGCAGGAGGAGAGTTACCGGACTTAGTCTGCGCGCAGACCGAACAAGCAGCCACGAAACGACGCGTGTCATGCTCCCGGGTGGGCCACCAGAAACGCTGGCGAATGGAAGCAAGCGTACCCCGAACGCCAGGGTGGCCGGCTAACTTGGCAGAGTGAGCCCACTGAAGAACGGCCAGACGAGTAGGAACGGGAACGAAAAGAAGGTTCCTAGGACAAGCGCGCGGCGACGGAGTTTGAGTGAGTGCTTGCTTTACCTGCCTCTCAATTCCCCAGACAGTCAACCCGACAACACGCCCCTCAGGGAGAATCCCCTCGGGGTCAGTGGAGGCTACTGAAGAACTGAAGAGACGAGACAAAGCATCAGGCTTGGTGTTCTTAGAGCCCGGACGATAAGAAATCACGAACTCGAAACGAGCGAAAAACAGCGCCCAACGCGCCTGACGCGCATTAAGTCGTTTGGCAGAACGGATGTGCTCAAGGTTCCTATGGTCAGTCCAAACGACAAAAGGAACGGTCGCCCCCTCCAACCACTGTCGCCATTCGCCTAGGGCTAACCGGATGGCGAGCAGTTCGCGGTTACCCACATCATAGTTACGTTCCGACGGCGACAGGCGATGAGAAAAATACGCGCATGGGTGGACCTTGTCGTCAGAGAGGGAGCGCTGAGAAAGGATGGCTCCCACTCCCACCTCTGACGCGTCAACCTCGACAACGAACTGTCTAGAGACGTCAGGTGTAACAAGGATAGGAGCGGATGTAAAACGATTCTTGAGGAGATCAAAAGCTCCCTGGGCGGAAACGGACCACTTAAAGCACGTCTTGACAGAAGTAAGGGCTGTGAGAGGAGCTGCCACCTGACCGAAATTACGGATGAAACGACGATAGAAGTTCGCGAAGCCGAGAAAGCGCTGCAGCTCGACGCGTGACTTAGGGACGGGCCAATCAATGACAGCTTGGACCTTAGCGGGATCCATCTTAATGCCTTCAGCGGAAATAACAGAACCGAGAAATGTGACGGAGGAGGCATGAAAAGTGCACTTCTCAGCCTTCACAAAAAGACAATTCTCTAAAAGGCGTTGGAGGACACGTCGAACGTGCTGAACATGAATCTGGAGTGACGGTGAAAAAATCAGGATATCGTCAAGGTAAACGAAAACAAAGATGTTCAGCATGTCTCTCAGGACATCATTGACTAATGCCTGAAAGACAGCTGGAGCGTTAGCGAGGCCGAAAGGAAGAACCCGGTATTCAAAGTGCCCTAACGGAGTGTTAAACGCCGTCTTCCACTCGTCCCCCTCCCTGATGCGCACGAGATGGTAAGCGTTACGAAGGTCCAACTTAGTGAAAAACCTGGCTCCCTGCAGGATCTCGAAGGCTGAAGACATAAGAGGAAGCGGATAACGATTCTTCACTGTTATGTCATTCAGCCCTCGATAATCTATGCAGGGGCGCAGAGACCCGTCCTTCTTCTTGACAAAAAAAAACCCCGCTCCGGCGGGAGAGGAGGAGGGGACTATGGTACCGGCGTCAAGAGCTACAGACAAATAATCTTCGAGAGCCTTACGTTCGGGAGCCGACAGAGAGTATAGTCTACCCCGGGGGGGGGGGTGGTTCCCGGAAGGAGATCAATACTACAATCATACGACCGGTGTGGAGGAAGAGAGGTGGCCCTGGACCGACTGAACACCGTGCGCAGATCGTGATATTCCTCCGGCACCCCTGTCAAATCACCAGGCTCCTCCTGTGAAGAAGAGACAGAGGAAACAGGAGGGATAGCAGGCATTAAACATTTCACATGACAAGAGACGTTCCAGGAGAGGATAGAATTACTAGACCAATTAATGGAAGGATTATGACAAACTAGCCAGGGATGGCCCAAAACAACAGGTGTAAAAGGTGAACGAAAAATTAAAAAAGAAATGGTTTCACTATGATTACCAGAAACAGTGAGGGTTAAAGGTAGCGTCTCACGCTGAATCCTGGGGAGAGGACTACCATCCAGGGCGAACAAGGCCGTGGGCTCCTTTAACTGTCTGAGAGGAATGTCATGTTCCCGAGCCCAGGTCTCGTCCATAAAACAGCCCTCCGCCCCAGAGTCTATTAAGGCACTGCAGGAAGCTGACGAACCGGTCCAGCGTAGATGGACCGACAAGGTAGTGCAGGATCTTGAAGGAGAGACAGGAGTAGTAGCGCTCACCAGTAGCCCTCCGCTTACTGACGAGCTCTGGCCTTTTACTGGACATGAAGTGACAAAATGACCAGCGGAACCGCAATAGAGACAGAGGCGGTTGGTGATTCTCCGTTCCCTCTCCTCAGTCGAGATGCGGATACCTCCCAGCTGCATGGGCTCAGCACCCGAGCCGGCAGAGGAAGATGGTAGTGATGCGGAGAGGGAGGCGACGGAGAGCGCGAGCTCCTTTCCACGAGCTCGGTGACGAAGATCAACCCGTCGCTCAATGCGAATAGCGAGTTCAATCAAGGAATCCACGCTGGAAGGAACCTCCCGGGAGAGAATCTCATCCTTTACCTCTGCGCGGAAACCCTCCAGAAGACGAGCGAGCAAGGCCGGCTCGTTCCAGCCACTGGAGACAGCAAGAGTGCGAAACTCAATAGAGTAGTCTGTTATGGATCGATTGCCTTGACATAGGGAAGACAGGGCCCTGGAAGCCTCCTCCCCAAAAACAGATCGATCAAAAACCCGTATCATCTCCTCCTTAAAGTCTTGATACTGGTTAGTACACTCAGCCCTTGCCTCCCAGATTGCCGTGCCCCACTCACGAGCCCGTCCAATAAGGAGAGATATGACGTAGGCGACACGAGCAGTGCTCCTGGAGTAAGTGTTGGGCTGGAGAGAAAACACAATATCACACTGGGTGAGGAACGAGCGGCATTCAGTGGGCTCCCCAGAGTAACACGGCGGGTTATTGATTCTGGGCTCCGGAGATTCGAAAGCCCTGGAAGTGGCCGGTGGATCGAGGCGGAGATGGTGAACCTGTTCTGTGAGGTTGGAGACTTGGGTGGCCAGGGTCTCAACGGCATGTCGAGCAGCAGACAATTCCTGCTTGTGTCTGCCTAGCATCGCTCCCTGGATCTCGACGGCTGAGTGGAGAGGATCCGAAGTCGCTGGGTCCATTCTTGGTCGGATTCTTCTGTTACGGTGCGTGAATGAGGACCCAAAAGCGAATCAACTTAAACAGAGCTTCTTTAATTACCAAACATAGGTAGGCTCAGATGGACCGGCAGATTCCGACAGGACAGGACAAGGTTACAGCAAACATGACGACAGTCTGGTTCAGGCATGAATGACACAAACAAACAAGAATCCGACAAGGACAGGAGCAGAAACAGAGAGAGATATTGGGACCTAATCAGAGGGAAAAAAGGGAACAGGTGGGGAACGGGGTGAATGGGTAGTTAGAGGAGACAAGGGACAGCTGGGGGAAAGCGGGGGAGAAAAGGTAACCTAACACGACCAGCAGAGGGAGACAGGGTGAAGGGAAAGGACAGAGACAAGACAACATGACAGTACATGACACAACCTGTTGCCACAAGAAAAGCGCAACCAGCGAAGAACAAACACCATTGTAAATATAACCCATATTTATGTTTATTTTTGTACTTTGTACTTTAATCATTTGCACATCATCGTTACAACACTGTATATATACATAATAAACCCCAATTCATCTCCATCATTCATTGAAGTTGATGGGTCATTTATAACAAAACCTTTTGATATAGCCAATCATTTCAATGACTATTTCACTGGTAAAGTGGACAAACTCAGGAGTGAAATGACAATATTAAACAGTCAACCATCATATTTGTGTATTGAAGGTCTAATAATGAAAGGGAAGGATTGCTGTTTTGAATTTGGTCAAGTTTGTGTGGAAGAGGTGGGAAAACAATTGTTATCCATCAATAATGATATGCCACCAGGTATAGACAACCTAGATGGGAAACTATTGAGAATGGTAGCAGACTGTATTGCCATCCCTATTTGCTATGTTTTTAACCAATGCCTAAAGGAGTGTGTCCACAGGCTTGGAAGGAAGCTAAAGTAATTCCACTACCTAAAAATAATGAAGCACCCATTGTTGGCTCTAACAGCCGACCAATTTGCTTGCTGCCTGTTCTTGGTAAACTGACGGAGGAAATTTTTTGAACAAATCCAATGCTAGTTAACTACTGACTTTCAGCATGCATATAGGGAAGGCCACTCAACTTCATCTGCACTGACTCAGATGACTGAATGATTGGCTAAATGAAATGTATACTAACATCATAGTTGGAGCTGTATTGTTAGATTTCAGTGCAGTGTTTGATGTTATTGATCATAATTTGTTACTGAAAAAACTGACTTTTTATGACTATACATCACCTGCCATCACATGGGCTCCTAAGTGGCACAGCGGTCTAAGACACTGTATCTTAGTGCTAGTGACGTCACTACAGACCCTGGTTCGATTCCAGGCTGTATCACAACCGGCTGTGGGCGGCGCACAATTGGTCCAGCATCATCCGGGGTAGGCTTTCATTGTAAATAAGAATTTGTTTTTAACTGACTTCCCTAGTTAAATAAATAAAAAATGGTTGGAGAGTTATTAATCCAATCGAACTCAAGAGAGTATTCAATGGAAGCTTCTCTAAAATCAGATATACTGTTCTCTATTTGTTCAAATGATTTGCCACTTGTCTTACAACAAGCTTAAATGACTATGTATGCTGATGATTGCACACTCTACACATCAGCACCTACAGCCATAATTAACAATAAACTGGTCTTGAATACATGTGAAATCAAAATGCATTGTATTTGGTTCAAAGCATTCTCTTTGACCTAAACCTCAACTGGAGTTGTGCATAAAGGGTGTGAACACTGATCAAGTTGAAGAAGCTGAACTCATAGGAGTAACATTGGATGATCAATTGTCATGGTCAAGTCATATTGACAAAGTTGTTGTGAAGATGGTATGTCTGTTATAAAAATATGTTTTTGACACAAAGCTCCATACTAGTTGATCAGGCTCTGGTTTTGTCCCATCTTGATTACTGTTGGGTAATATTGTCAGGTGCAGCAAAGAAAGACCTGGCAAAGCTACAGCTGTCTCAAAACAAAGCAGCACGCCTTGTTCTCAACTGCTCCCACAGAACTAACATCAACGACATGCATGATAGTCTTTCATGGTTGAGGGTTAAGAAGAAACTGAAAGCAAATGTTTCGCTCAGTTATATATCGCTCAGTTATATATAGAGCCATGTCATTATGGAATACTCTGGTGGTTACTCGGGAGAAAAGCAATTTTAGCTTTAAAAAACATTGTATCACAGCGCCTTTCCTCTTTCTAAAGATCTAATTTAACTGTACCGTATTTAAGAATATGAATACGTAGTGCATTCTGAAAATATTCAGACCCCTTGACTTTTTCCTAATTTCGTTACGTTACAGCCTTATTCTAAAATGAATTAAATCCTTTTTCCACCTCATCAATCTACACACAATACCCCATAATGACAAAATGAAAACAGGTTTTTATAAATTGTTGCAAATGAATTACACATAAAAAAACTGAAATACTTATTTACATAAGTACTCAGACCCTTCGCTATGAGACTCGACATTGAGCTCAGGTGCATCCTGTTTGATCATCCTTGAGATGTTTCTACAACTTGATTGGAGTCCATCTGTGGTAAATTCAATTGATTGCATATGATTTGGAAAGGCACACAACTGTCTATATGAGGTCCCACAGTTGACAGTGCATGTCAGAACAAAAACCAAGCCATGAGGTCGAAGGAATTGTCCGTAGAGCTCCGAGACAGGATTGTGTTGAGGCACAGATCTGGGGAAGGGAACCAACAAATATCTGCAATATTGAAGATCCCCAAGAACACAGAGGTCTCCATTATTCTTAAATGGAAGAAGTTTGGATCCACAAAGTCTCTCCCTAGAGCTGGCCACCTGGCCAAACTGAGCAATCGGGGGAGAATGGCCTTGGTCAGGGAGGTGACCAAGAACCCGATGGTCACTCTGACAGAGTTCCAGAGTGCCTCTGTGGAGGTGGGAGAACATTCCAGAAGGACAACCATCTCTGCAGCACTCCACCAATCAAGCCTTTATGGTAGAGTGGCCAGGCGGAAGCCACTCCTCAGTAAAAGGCACATGATAGCCTGCTTGGAGTTTGCTAAAAGGCACCTAAAGACTCTCAGACCATGAGAAACAAGATTCGCTGATCTGATGAAACCAAGATTGAACTCTTTGGCCTGAATGCCAAGCATCACGTCTGGAAAAAATTTGGCACCATCCCTACGGTGAAGCATGGTGGTGGCAGCATCATGCTGTGGGGATGTTTTTCAGCTGCAGGGACTGGGAGACTAATTAGGATCAAGGGAAAGATGAACGGTGCAGAGTACAGAGAGGCCATCAATGACAACCTACTCCAGATCGCTCAGGACTTCAGACTGGTGCGAAGGTTCACCTTACAACAGGTTAACGACCCTAAGCACACAGCCAAGACATTGAAGGAGTGGCTTCTGGACAAGTCTCTGAATGTCCTTGAGTGGCCCAGCCAGAGCCCGGACCTGAACCCGATCGAACATCTCTTGAGAGACCTCAAAATAGCTGTGCAGCGACGCTCCCCATCCAACCTGAAAGAGCTTGAGAAGATCTGAAGAATGAGAGAAACTCCTCAAATACAGGTGTGCCAAGCTTGTAGTGTCATACCCAAGAAGACTCGAGGCTGTAATCGCTGCCAAAGGTGCTTCAACAAAGTACTGAGGAAAGGGTCTGAATACTTAGGTAAATGTGATATTTCAGTTTTGTATTTTTTATAAATAAATAAAAATACTTCATCCATTTTAGAAGTAGGCTGTAACTTAACAAAATGTGGAAAAAGTCAAGGGGTCTGAATACTTTCGGAATGCGCTGTATATATGAATAGTGTTTAAAGAGTATTGTTGTTGTTGCTTGGTGTATTTCTATATATACTTCTTATTTTATTTATTGTTTTTATTTAGAATTTAATGTAATATCTTATGTTGTTCTCGTCTATAACTGTTCTGTTCTTTGTCATGTATTGTACGTTTTATGTGGAACCCAGGAAGAGTAGCATCTGCATGTGCAGTTGCTAATGGAGATCCTAATAAACTAAACTAAACGCTGTGTTCCTTAAAATAGATGAAGACAGAGGTGACAAGCCCTCCATATAAGAACATTGTAGCCTCTAACATCTCTGCTATACATCCCTACACCTGTTATCCTTCATACGATATCCTCACTGTCCAAACTTACTGTATACATTACATACTACACATCTGCTCTCTAGACCTAAACACACTTATTATGGCTCCAGGTCAGGTGTGAACGCTGACATGAATGTAAGCGAATACACTATGACTGCACACACACAGTATATTGTATACAGCTAAGCTAGCACATATCAATGCTATATACTGTACCTAGCACATAGATGGTCCCGTATTTAGACCTACTCTAGCTAACACACAATCCAGGTGGGTGTCATGTTGCGTGTCACGCTGTGTGAAGTCTAGACTTTATATGGAGAATGCATACCAACAAGGCAGGTCAGGTACTTCACACAGGTGTTAGTTATTATAACAACTCGTAAGCATTTTCACTTTCTCCTGTGCATTGAGGAGTATTCCTAACTGACTTTTAGCTTAGGGCTGGGTCGTGAGAAAAATAAAGTACCACGCTAGCTATGAGGCATTTGGGAAATTCACCCGTTTGATTCAGGTTGCGTACCAAATGGAACCCTGTTCACTATACTATATAGTGCACTCCTTTTAACAATAACTCTATGGGTCCTGGTCAAAACTAGTGTACTAAATAGGAAATATGGTGTCATTTGGGACGCAACATCAGTGACTCTTCCTCATATGAAGAGTTGAGACATTGACAGTGACAGTGCTAGGGTTCCCACCCTGATAATGCCATTGACAGAAGCGAGCAGAGATGTTCGCACACAAGCTCAAGGTCACCCTCTAAACCTGCTCAGTGTGTTTTAATAAAGCCAGTGTGTTGGAGGGACAAGCTGCCTGCAGGGCAGAGCACACGTCCTTCCTATTCCCCTTTGTCACACTGAATGACTTGGTTTTAAAAAGAGAGTCACTTTGTCACACTGAATGACTTGGTTTTAAAAAGAGAGTCCCTTTGTCACACTGAATGACTTGGTTTTATCACTCTGAATGACTTGGTTTTAAAAAGAGAGTCCCTTTGTCACACTGAATGACTTGGTTTTAAAAAGAGAGTCACTTAATCACACTGAATGACTTGGTTTTAAAAAGAGAGTCACTTTGTCACACTGAATGACTTGGTTTTAAAAAGAGAGGGAATAGTCAGTCAAGCCTCTATTCTTTCCTGTAGGACTAAGAAAGAAGGGTAGAGTTGCTATGGAAATAGCTTTATATCTCTTCATTCTGAATTGCTGTCCTACACTTGAACTTTCTCGCCATATCTGTCTTCTTCGTTGCCAAGGTTACTTACCACTACTGTACCACAAATGTTTGACGATGTACCATGTAACCATGACCCAATTACTGGACTAGGAACTGTAGGCACAAGAACTGTTCAAAAGGAGCTTCATGAAATGGGTTTCCACGGCAGAGTAGACACACACAAGCCTTAGATCACCATGCGCAATACCAAGCGTCAGCTGGAGTGGTGTAAAGCCCGACACCATCAGACTCTGGAGCAGTGGAATTGCGTTCTCTGGAGTGATGAATTACGATTCACCATCTGGCAGTCTGACGGACAAATCTGGGTTTGGCGGATGCCAGAAGAACGCTACCTACCCCAATGCATATTGCCAACTGTAAAGTGTTGGAGGAATAATGGTTGGTGGCTGTTTTTCATGGTTTGGGCTAGACCCCTTAGTTCCAGTGAGGGGAAATCTTAACGGTACAGCATACAATCACGTTCTAGACAATTCTGTGCTTCCAACTTTGTGGCAAAAGTTTGGGGAAGGCCCTTTCCTGTTAAGGTATGACAATGCCCCTGTGCACAAAGCGAGGTCCATACAGAAATGGTTTTTCGAGATCAATGTGGAATAACTTGACTGGCCTGGACAGAGCCCTGACCTCAACCCCATCGAACACCTTTGGAACACCGACCGTGAGCCAAGCCTAATCGCCCAACATCAGTGGTGCCCAACCTCACTAATGCTCTTGTGGCTTAATGGAAGCAAGTCCCTGCAGCAATGTTCCAACATCTAGTGGAGAGAATGAGATGTTCGACAAACAGCTGTCCACATACTTTTGGTCATGCAGGTCAAAGTTCAGTCAACAAATTTTGGGGGGTGAATGATGTACAGTAACTAATTTATAAAACAATTCTAAAAGGCATCAGATGTACTGTATGTCAAATTGAGGTAGATGTGTACAGATAATAAACAGTAGCAGCAGCGTATGTGATGAGTCAAATGAGTTTATGCAAAAAGGGTAGAACGCTCTATGACTTGGGTGGCTGGAGTCTTTGACCATTTTTAGGGCCTTACTCTGACACCACCTGGTATAGATGTCTTGGATGGCAGGGAGCTTAGCCCCAGTGATGTACTGAGCAGTACGCACTACCCTCTGTAGTTGCCATACCAAGCGGTGTTGCAGCCAGTCAAGATGCTCTCAATGGTGTAGCTGTAGAACTTTTTGAGGATCTGAGGGCCCATGCCGACTCTATTCACTGTCCTGAGTGGGAAGAGACGTTGTCTTGCCTTCTATCATGTGTGGACCATGATAATTCCTTAGTAATTGTGGACACTGAGGAGCTTGAAGCTCTGAGAGAGTGTGAGAGGAATGAGAGAGAGAGAGAGAAAGAGAGAGAGAGAGAGAGCGAGAGAGAGAAACAGAGAGAAACAGAGAGAAACAGAGAGAGAGACAGAGAGAGACAGAGAGAGAGAGAGAGAAAGACAGGGAGGAGAGCGACAGAGCCAACTGAGATTCCTGTCTCCTAATGTAGACTGACACTCAGGCACACAGACAATACGTGACCTTTCCGAAGAGACGGGTAAGCATTCAACGGCACGATTTACCAAACACAATCGTCACTCTTATGTAAGAAGCTGTGGGTGAACTTGGTCTGTATGTACACTGTAGAGAGTGGATACCTTTCTGTATCCCCATCTTCACCCTTGCCTTCTCAGTATGATATAGACTAATGTTCTTATGCTTTCACTAGCTTGATACATTGAAATAGACTTGATAATTACTTTTGTGTCCAAGAGGGCATAGTTTGAATTTAGCCATAGTGGTAATAATAATAATAATAATAATACATGGGAATTATTTTGTGCTTTTCAAGGACCCAAAGTCGCTTTACAACGTAGAAATGAAACAAAAAAAACAGGAGTGAAAACAAAACAACATAAGAGTAAAAAAACATGAACAAAGGGAGCGGTGGGCTCAAAGAAGGGAAAGGGTGTGATGTATCAGTATAATGTACGGGGTTTGGATACGAAGCCGGTTTAGGGTAAGGGGTGGGGTGGGGTAGGGTAAGGGGAGGGGGGCGACAATGTTGCGGTGGTGGAAGAATGAGGATTTGACAGTCGGTCTTATGTGGTGGTCAAAGGAGAGGGTGGTGTGCAGGATGACACCAAGGTTGTGTGTGTTGGGGGGAGGGAGAGACAGTGAGGGTGGATATGTTGCCTATGAGGAGGAGTTCCGTTTTATCACTGTTGAGCTTGACAACGTTTTGTTGCATCCATGTTTTCATTGCAGAGGCAGGCTTCAATGTGGGTCAGAGGTGGTTGAGGAGAGATTTGGTGCTGAGGTAGATCTGGGTGTCATCGGCATAGCAGTGGACGTCAAGGTTGAAGTATCGGAAGATGCGACTAACCTGTACCCCCGCACATTGACTCGGTACCGGTTCCCCTTGTATATAGCCTCGTTATTGTTATTGTGTTATTTAAAAAATATACTCTATTTCATGAACTGCACTGTTGGTTAAGGGCTTGTAAGTAACCATTTCACTGTAAGGTCTACACCTGTTGTATTCGGCGCATGTGACAAATACAATTTGCAGGATTTCTTAGAAGTGCCCGGGTTAGTGTCCCGCTCCTTGAAAGCAGCAGCTCTAGCCTTTAGATCAGTGTTGTCGTGTCTTTTCTATAACGGTGTAAGTGATATGACATGCTATTCTATAAAATAATTTCTCTGTAATTAATATTACCTAATTAAGTTAATCAAGTAAATGTAACTAACTAGAAAGTTGGGGCACCACAAAATAATGTTTATTTTTATTTTTTATTTATTTCACCTTTATTTAACCAGGTAAGCTAGTTGAGAACAAGTTCTAATTTACAACTGCGACCTAGCCAAGATAAAGCAAAGCAGTGCGACAGAAACAACAACACAGAGTTACACATGGAATAAACAAGCGTACAGTCAATAATGCAATAGAAAAAAAAGAAAGTCTCTATACAGTGTGTGCAAATGGCATGAGGAGGTAAGGCAATAAATAGGCCACAGTAGCAAAGTAATAACAATTTAGCAGATTAACACTGGAATGATAGATGAGCAGATGATGATGAGCAGATGATGGTGTGTAAGTAGTGATACTGGTGTGCAAAAGAGCAGCAAAGTAAATAAAAACAATATGGGGATGAGGTAGGTAGATTGGGTGGGTGGGGTGGGCTATTTACAGATGGGCTACGTACAGCTGCAGCGATCGATTAGCTGCTCGGATTGCTGATGTTTAAAGTTAGTGAGGGAAATGTAAGTCTCCAGCTTCAGCAATTTTTGCAATCATTCCAGTCACTGGCAGCAGAGAACTGGAAGGAAAGGCGGCCAAAGGAGGTGTTGGCTTTGGGGATGACCAGTGAGATATACCTGCTGGAGCGCATGCTACGGGTGGGTGTTGTTATCGTGACCAGTGATCTGAGGTAAGGCGGAGCTTTACCTAGCATAGACTTATAGATGACCTGGAGCCAGTGGGTCTGGCGACAAATATGTAGCTAGGGCCAGCCGACTAGAGCATACAGGTCGCAGTGGTGGGTGGTATAAGGTGCTTTGGTAACAAAACGGATGGCACTGTGATTGATAGACTGCATGCAATTTGCTGAGTAGAGTATTGGAAGCTATTTTGTAGATGACATCGCCGAAGTCGAGGATCGGAAGCATAGTCAGTTTTACTAGGGTAAGTTTGGCGGCGTGAGTGAAGGAGGCTTTGTTGCGAAATAGAAAGCCAATTCTAGATTTGATTTTGGATTGGAGATGTTTGATATGAGTCTGGAAGGAGAGTTTACAGTCTAGCCAGACACCTAGGTATTTGTAGTTGTCCACGTATTCTAGGTCAGAACCATCCAAAGTAGTGATGCTAGTCGGGCGGGCGGGTGCGGGCAGCAAACGGTTGAAAAGCATGCATTTGGTTTTGCTAGTGTTTAAGAGCAGTTGGAGGCATCAGAAGGAGTGCATTGAAGCCTGTTTGAATGTTAGTTAACAGTGTCCAAAGAAGGGCCAGATGTATACGGAATGGTGTTGTCTGCGTAGAGGTGGATCAGGGAATCACCCGCAGCAAGAGCGACATCGTTGATCTATACAGAGAAAAGAGTCGGCCCGAGAATTGATCCCTGTGGTACCCCCATAGAGACTGCCAGAGGTCCGGACAACAGGCCCTCCGATTTTACACACTGAACTCTGTCTGCGAAGTAGTTGGTGAACCAGGTGAGGCAGTCATTTGAGAAACCAAGGCTATTGAGTCTGCCGATAAGAATACGGTGATTGACAGAGTCGAAAGCCTTAGCCAGGTCGATGAAGGCGGCTGCACAGTACTGTCTTTTATCGATGGCAGTCATGATATTGTTTAGTACCTTGAGCGTGGCTGAGGTGCACATGTGACCAGCTCGGAAACCGTATTGCACAGCGGAGAAGGTACGGTGGGATTCGAAATGGTCAGTGATCTGTTTATTAAGTTGGCTTTCAGAAACTTTAGAAAGGCAGGGCAGATCCATGGCTTCTGTTTGAGATATATACATATGGTCACTGTCGATGCACTTGCTAATGAAGCCAGTGACTGATGTGGTAAACTCCTCAATGCCATCGGATGAATCCCGGAACATATTCCAGTCTTTGCTAGCAAAACAGTCCTGTAACTTAGTCACTGGTACGCCCTGTTTTAGTTTTTGCTTGTAAGCAGTAATCAGGAGGATAAAGTTATGGTTAGATTTGCCAAATGGAGGCAAGGGAGAGCTTTGTATGTGTTTCTGTGTGTGGAGTAAAGGTGATCGAGAATTATTTTCTCTCTAGTTGCGCAGGTGACATGCTGGTAGAAACTAGGTCAAACAGATTTAAGTTTTCCTGCATTAAAATCAACAGCCACTAGGAGCGCTGTTTTTGGATGAGTATTTTCTTGTTGGCTTATGGCCTTATACAGCTTGTTGAGTGTGGTCTTAGTGCCAGCATCGGTTTACCTCATATCTACACATTCCATTGCTTCACATTAGCTACCGACAGAATACAGTACATGTCACTCTCTGAAATGCAGGGATTTTTCTGTCATTGAGATCCTTGGGCGGGCCGGGTAAAGTTTATATATATGTATGTATATACATTATATACATTTTGGGATGGAATAACACTTTGTATAAACGTAAATGACTAAAGCCAGATATAAAGTATGTAAAAAAAGATATTGGCATATTTTTGTTATAATATAATCTTTGACAACTAACAATAACCAAAATAAAATCTAGACAGTCAGGGAGAATTGAACATTCTCCAAACAATTAATATAGCAGTATTGATTTTGTTATTTAAGCAAAAATACACCGCATTAGCCATGGTGAAATGCATAGAATTGAAAGGAATTAAATTTAAAACCAACATTTTCTCTCAGAATTGTAGAATTGCAGGAAATGTCATGCCCTGATCTATTTCACCTGTTCCTGTGATTGACTCCACCCCCTCCAGGTGTCGTTTTTCCCCCCCGGTGTATTTATCCCTGTGTTTCCTGTCTCTCTGTGCCAGTTCGTCTTGTATGTTTAGTCAAGTCAACCAGCGTGTTTTTCCCGTACTCCTTTTTGCTATTCTCCTTTTTCTAGTCCTGGTTTTGACCCTTGCCTGTTTCTGGACTCTGTACCCACCTGCCTGACCATTCTGCCTGCCTTGACCACGCGCCTGACTGTCACTCTGTACCTCCTGGACTCTGATCTGGTTTTGACTGTTTTGCCTGTCCACAACCATTCTCTTGCCTACCCCTTTGGATTATTAAACATTGTAAGACTCCAACCATCTGCCTCCTGTGTCTGCATCTGCCTCTCACCTTGTGCCTTGATAGGAAATTGGCTTAATAATGCAAACATTTCTCTACACCGCCAAGATGGGGGCCATTTCGTAGCACCCATTGCCATGCCCCCTGCCACCCACCACCTAAGCCCCTTTTTGACCCAGAAAAAAACCTGAAATGTAATGACTGTAAAGTATTGTAAATCATCTGAATAGGTTTCCTTTAAAGTGTCTGTTAACCTAACATAGCAGGCGTAAAATAAACTAGATCCCCGAAAACTGGTCTTGACGAGAAGACGAAAAAGCACAGGCTCACTTCCCATTTCCCCTGAAAACCGGAACATCCGGCACGGGCTAGGTAAGCCTACACAGTAACTATCATCAATCGTTGTTTCAATTGTAGAAAATAACACATTGATGATTGTTCTTTCTGATCATGGATAACTGTCTCGGGTCATATCTTCCTTGCCTGTTACTAATTGTAATCTATATGACATAGATCTATAGGCTAAGTAGAAATGTGTACAGAATGTCTCAAGCTCTAAGGTATTGGAAATCATCTGGGAAAGCTAGTACAGTACACTTGCTGAAACTGCTCCAAAACAAGCGGTTTATGGTCAGATTCCCTACCAACCACAACTCACGTACCCCACTACACTAGTCATAGGGCTATTCTACAGCAGCACTGGAAAAGCCCTATGTAAAAAGCCCAAGTGGTATGGTTTGTTACCTTCTCTAGGTTGGCTGGCCTTGCCGCTCCACTCCAAAGGGTAGTTCAGGTTAGCCACGGCCTGGGTTATCCTCTCATCCATCTCCCTGAGATGACACTCTATCAGTGGATCAGGTCTGGGTCTCCCACCTCTAACCCCCTCCTCCTCCTGCTCTGTCTGCCCCAGAGAGTGCTCCTTTCCTGGACCGGCGCTCATGTCACCCTCCATGTCCCCCTCCCCTGGAGCTGCTGAGACCCTCCTCAGAACCTCCAGGTGGCTCTGGGGACTCAAAGAGTCGCTGTTGGCTAGCAGGTACTCGGCCACTTCCTGTGGCAAATCACAGACGTACCTCAGGGAGGCCCCGCCTCCACAAGGCTTGGCTCCGTCCTCTGTGTGACGATACACTGTGACAGAGGCGGTCTCTTGGAGGTCGTGACCTGTGGAGGAGAGGAGACGAACAGATGACTGAGGATCAAATATGACAATAAGTGCTAACTCCCGATGAGACTGACACAAGTCCTTCTAACATTGACACACTCCTAATATGGACACTGTGCAGCAATAACAGTTTTCTGCTCCCAAACATGATTTCTATTGAAGCTTGTGACACAGCAACATGGATGGTCTTAATTAGGTTAGGCAAACTGCTGCTATCTACTGATTTATTGCAATCTCTGTTATGTTGACCTGAACTTATAAGAGCAAAAGAGGAACTAATGATAACTGGAAGTTAGTGACCCTAAGGGTTCTGTTCTAACCTCAGTCAGTAGCTCTGTGTGAGACATAGACTGATCTGGGACCAGTGGACACTATAAATGGTGGGACTCACCAGGAACTGTGAAGCAAAGAGACTCTCCATCCTCCGCTCTCTTAACTACAGCAACATGGGCTAGTCTGGAACCTTCTAGAACCACATAGAACTCTGTCTGTTCTGGTTCCCTGTCCAGATCTGGAACCTGTAACACAGCACGGACCTCCACCTGGCCCTAGAGAGAGAGAGAGAGGGAAACAGGGTTAAACTGTGTGAAATCATTCATTGGTTTTCTAACAAGAGAGAAGAACAAAGTAAAGGAGAAGAAGATGGACAACACATTCAACACATCCAATCAACACATTCCTGTGACTGTTCTTCAAGGCCACCATTCATAACCTACTTACTACTACCTCCCCTCGCTGAACAGCCATAATAATGCAACGCTGGAGAATTCAAGCAAAAGGATTAAACACTTTCTCTTGCTTGTTGAGAAAATGTGTGTCTGAAAGGTTCTTT